>NW_027497726.1:0-158729 GCF_021521415.1 Bidens hawaiensis | reverse complement strand
AAGTTTTACCTCAACCGCTTAAATAAATCATTGACGCATAATAAAGTATGCAATATGGTTTATAAAATAAAAGTGAGATAATAACACAAACAAAATATAATATCCCACCTTAAAAAAGAGAATGTACCCATGATGGACCCTCTGCCTAAACATATTAGCCAATTAAGGGGCAACATTGAGATATAATTAATGATTAATTAATACATGTAAACTATAGCTTATTTGTCAAACCTGCCTTAATGGTTGCTTATTGTTGCAATAGATCTGGATTAAAAAGCAATCAATATTACAGGCCATTTTTTAATGACAATGTAATGTTTTTACACTTAATAAATTATATTTTGTGAGTAGGTGATATCACATATGTTGGTTGATGAAAAAACTAATTCTTCTTAATATCTTGAATAATATATTTTTGTAGGTATGCATTTATAAAACATTAAAGAGTATTAAATGATGTGTGAAAAAACGTTTGTACGGATAAACAAGGTATCTTAGAATATGGATGACAATGAAACTCGAAATTATAAGAATTCAGGTATAGGGTCGGGTAATTGTGATAGGGTATGAAATTACTTTATTTTCTTGGGTATGGTACAGATGTGAGGTTTGGAGATATACTTGTTTACGCGACTCGATTGCTCGATAACATATACCCGTTTACCCGATTATATACCCCAACATTTTCTATTATTTATAAGTATATACGTCATACGGAGTATAATATTATTGTGTATTTGTAGCTCCTTACCAACACGATTTATTTTAAAGGTATATGGTATATAATTTACCCTACTTATTAATGTATATACGACACACACCCACACACACCCAATTTGTTTAAGTATATACTATATATAACTACCTAAAGCCATGGTAAATCCGATGTCCGACGGGTAAGTATTATCAGTTAGATATCTAATGGATTTTAGGCCGGGTATGCAATCTTTATAATCAGGTATGGAGCTAAGGCTATCTAAACACGGCTCAAATCTGACCCATTACCAATCTTAATTTAGACTAAATGGTTAGGTATTGTATTAAAAATATATATTTATTTATTTTATTTATAGCGTATTAACGGTCTTGAATGACAATATTACCCTTGAATTGAAAATGAGCATTTTATAACTATTTTAGATAAAATTTCTGAAGATACGTTTAAAATGTATATATTCACAAATGACATTAAATTTTAAATTAAAATACTAAACATTAATTGTAAATATTATTAGAACATAATCATTAAGTATATAATATAAATGATTTTCAAGTATGGCTTTGTAAAAAATAAATAATCACGACACTCTATTAACCCATGTAGCATGAAATGACTTGAGTAACATCTTATTATAAACATCCAATCTTTATTTATTTATTTATTTATTTATTTATTTTGACGATCTTAAATAATTGGCTAAGTAATTGATTTACAAATGCGTTAACGGGTTCTAAATAAGTTGATATATTGAACTTATAATTTAGAGTTACTTTCATGTCCTATAACTAGAAACGCCACCATTGTGTCAATTGGCCAACCGTGTGTTCTTTATTTCAAAGATCACTTTACGTCTAATCTGGTTATTGATTTTTGTATGTAGACAAAATACTTTAATACAAAAGTGTAACATAGTTACATAGATTGTTCAAAATAACTACTCGCGACATCTGGAAATAAGAAACCTACAAAACCATGATAAAAATATTAGGTTATAGCATATGCAAGCGGTGAAATCAGATGATGACGTCCATGATGTGGTCCGATGAAGGTAATTGTTTGGACCACCTTCCACACCAAATGTCTATAGGACAACTTTGGTTTTGTTTTTCTTATAATCCATGTGATTTTTTTGTCTTTTAAAGTTCTCTGAGTCTTAAAGACTGACACTGTTTTTTTTAATCACTCTGCGTTATATGATGTTATCATTACACAACAAGTAAAAAAATGGGCGTTAGCATTGACACATGGTTGATATTTAAAATCGTCATTAATTAGATCTCAGAAATGATTGCTTTAGGTAAGCAAATTAGAGATTAAGACACTCATCGGTAACTTGATCTTGTGAAAAAGATGTGTATCTTAAAAACAAATAGTTGCGGTATCGATCTTACTTGAGACATTGGGTGGAAGGCGGAATAAAAAAAAGTAGTGTTAAAAAAATGATTAAGACACTCAAACAAATGAACTCTTTATCTTTAGTTCAATTAATAAACTAGATATTTAGACTATGTGTAGTGAAGGGCTATATAATATGGGATTTTTGACAGGTGGTCAGAGGGGGGGGGGGGGATATGCAACCAAGGGGGACAGTGTTGTAGCCCACAAATCGGCCCACCCTAATACTTGATCGCCACGGTCAACATCTCCATCACACAAGCTGGAGACAAAGGTATGTCATCCCCACTTATCGCCGAATATGGGGGGGGGGGTGCTCTCGCCCTTTGTCGCCCAAAACCCTTACCAATTGTCTCCCACTACGCAATAGTCTTATCGTTTAATAACAAGTGAATCTAATTAGACACAAGATCGTATATAGATGAACTAACTTAGTATAAATGATTAACGACTTAACGTAGTGAAAAGACACAAGAAGACATCCAAAACTTAGTTGTATATAGCGTGACGATTGTTGAGACGATATGAAATACGGCATGAAATAAAAAGGTTTTAGGTTTGCTTAATACAACCATTAAAAAATAATAAAAGAGTCAGGTTCAGATCGACTAACACAACAGTTTAAAAAACGAGCCGGGTTCAGGATTTACCTGTATAAAAACGAGTTGGCCCGTTTAATTATGTTATAAAAATTATAATTATATTTTTATTTAGGCTTTTTTTCGTTTCCGTTTTTTGAATATACTTTATATACACGTGTAATTTCCAATCATTTTCAAGGTTTTTAACAATTCTAAAAAAAATAAAAAAATCACATTACTCATTTACTCTACCGACTCAAAATTATATCAACTGTATTAGTAGTTCTTTTGATAAATGGGTTAAACGGATCGTTTTCGAGTCAATCCGACTTTATGTGAACGTGGGTTGGAGTTGAAAATTTTAAAATGAATAGTAATATAGTCGGGTTCAGATTGAACATTTCAACGGCAAAGTGCCAACCCAACAGGACAACACGATTGGACTTATAATACGTTAATTTAATGATTATATGCTTTATTTTCTTCTACTAGAAATATTTCATTCAATAGGTAAAAAGGAAAATGCATATGCTTTTAATTCTCCATTGGCACCTATATAAACCACATTCATCCACCATCCAAAAGGTGATTTCACCCCTTTCCCTCTTGTAAATATATGTTTCCAAAATTTCTTTTGAACTATTACAATTCAAATCCTTCATTTATAGTTTATTTTTAATGGGGGACATAAAGAGATGGAAGGTAAAGTCCTATCCAAGTATCCAACCTCTTATATATATGAGACCAACTTTAGTTTTCTATTTAAGTTTATTTTCCTTTGAACTCAATCAGAATCAATATACATATCAGGAAAAGTTAACGTATAAATTAAATTAACGTGGAATCAAGTAGTGTAAAGTAGTGTAGTTATCTAGACAAGTAGTGTAATTGCCATATATTGTAATGACAGTACACTATAATTACACAATGTTGTATATATAATTATACTACTTGATTTGCACGTTAGTATGTTAATTAAATTTGTATCTGATCCAAACACCACACACACACACGACACAAAACACGCCCAAGTATTGTAATTATGTAATTACATCGTAGTGTAATATTAAAATGTTGTAGTGAAACTACGCTATAATTACACTATGTTGTATGTAAAATTATATTACTTGATTTGCATGTTTAGCACGTTAATTTAATTTGTGTATTATTCAAACACTATATATATACATACACACAAGAACAAAGACATGCGAGAAAAAGAAAGAAAAACTAAAAAAGAATATCATCTAACCGATAACGATGTTTTTTTTTGGACTAAATTTGTTTTTGTTGAAAAGGTATAAAGGTTAATATGGTCTAATAGTTTATTTTAGTTAGTATTTAAATTATTTAGTTCTTTTTAGTTGTTTATCCATCAAATTTTAAAAACTCAATAGATTACAATATGATAATTGGATTAATCGTATACCACACCAAGGGAATTGATTTCAAAAGATCAAAATAATTTTTAAAAAATATAAGAAAGAAAGAATATTCAATAGCAAAGATCCCAGTTTGATTATGTTGATTTCAAACTGATTTGTTTGATCCATATTTTTAACCTCAAAGCTACAAACTCACACATGGTTTATAGTTTATAACATCATCGAATGACTATGATAACCCTGGTAGGATTGTGTGGGACGTTATATATAATTTTTATTGAATTTTATACTCTACTACTCTAGTAACTTTCTACCATATGTGACGAGGTTGTGCTAAAAAGAAATTGCGCCTAAATATATACGAAGCCACCAGAAAAACGTCACGTTTAATAACGGTAAATGCCCTAATGTGTAAGACAAATGTGATCTCCCGTTTTAAAACAAATAGACGTTAGTTTTAGATCCCATAAATATTATAAACTAGAAGATTCCGGCGCGTTGCGCCGGGTTGATGTTATTCACAGTTGTACTTGTACAACTTATCAAACCTTGCAATGCTCTTGCGAGTCGATGTGAATTCTATCGGTGCTTGGTTACGAAACTAATAATAAACCCCCTAAAAAAACTTTAACGCAAAAATACAACAAATTAACATAACAAAACTGTGTCACGGTTACGAACCTGTGACACTTCGTTGATATCTGGTTACGACACCAAAAATAAAGCAACCATAAATTCGTCCACACCCAAATACAAAAGTTTAACATATTTAAAATATAAAAACGGCGAACAAAATTAAACACGTGTTGCAGTTGCAAACTGATACAAATTCGTTGATTCTGGAATCGAGGGATAAAAAAAAACTTGTGCGTTGTGTTTGTGAACTAACGCGAATTCAGCAGGAATCGACGTTGTCGGCACTAAATCATACTCCCTCCGTCCCATTATAAGTGTCATGTTTTGACTTTTTAAGTCTTTCTTTTGCAACTTTGACCGTAATTATTTTTGTTCATGTCATATAATACTTGATGAAAATTATATCAATGTAAATACATTTAAAACCCAATCCATTCATATATTTTACATCAAGTATTATATAACACAAACAAAAATATTGCCGGTCAAAGTTAAATAAGGAAAGACTTGAAAAATCAAAGTAGGACACTTACAATGGGACGGAAGGAGTACATAGAAAACCATGTCTTGTGGTGGTGAACCGACACGAGTTCGGTTGGTATCAGGTTGCGACACCAAAATTAAAACAATAAGTTAATTCGTCTACACTCAAAATACAACAAATTACATATTTACATAAAAAGAAGCTTAGCAAAAACAAAAAAATATATGTGCGTTGTGACCGTGACCTGATGCAAATTAGTCCAAAATCGATGGACAAAAAAGAATTCCCACGAAGAAAAATCCTTAGATTGTGACCGCGATCTTACGCGAATTTATCATTTGACGGTATCAACGCTAACAAACCCGTATTTTACGCAACAAACCGACGCAAATTCAAAAACAAAAAGCAAATTAAAATCAAATGCGTCGCCAAAGTTCTTAATTATTATATATAATAAATTGAAATTAGAGATCCCAAACTTAAAACTTCTCAAAGTAGATGTTACTTTTGGTTAAAACACATGAACCATCTCCGTTATTACGTCAATTTCTATTACAAAGTTTGAATACAAAAGCTTTGTAGTTAATGTAGTTCATAATATATTACTGAACCTGAAATGAATGTCACTAAAATTCTAATAATTTATTGATTCTATTAACACTTGAATTTATTAATTTTAAAGAAAAGTTTTTGTTTAGTATTCAATTTAAAGCAATTAATATATATCCAAGTTTCAAATTTGAATATATTACCATCGAGATCGCCCACCTCAATCGTTATTGCCTTTCTTGTGCTTTATGTTGTTTATTATTTTAGATTACTTTTGTTATTCTTTTCAGTTGAAAATTAGTAAATATTAATAAGGTTCCTTGACTTCATCAATATTTTAAATAAGTTGATTATCATTTTGTTTTGGACGATCAACGAATAAAGCCCGGTTACTCGGGGTAACTCAATGAAAAAAGACGATCATATACGCCCAGCAATCCACGATCACGGGCAATACTGGATAGCCAAAGTCCACCACCTAATTTTTCAGGGAAACTCGCTGCCTGAATGCCCATTGCGGTAAAATCCGGCTGGGACGGATCCAAATATGAGGCCTTGCAGTCTCTCATCCAAATCTTTATTTATCCTTTAAATGCTAGTTGAGCTAAAGCTAATTGGCAGATGATTATCGTTTACTACTATCTTATTATTTTAATTATAAAGAAATATATTAAGTAGTAACAAAATGTAACTCTTTTATTTAAATCAGTTATTTTAATTGGTCTAAAAATTTTCATAAAAATAAAAGTATATAAAATCTGAGTGGGTTTTGTATAGATAAAAGTTTATACCATTTTTTGTATATAATTAATAAACCTGGTTATTATCTTCCCGTGTGAATAATACAACTCATAGATCAAAGAAAAAACACTTTTAAAATTAGGGGCTACATGTATTTCTTTGTTTGGTTACAAATGCACCTAATCATAAAATATAAAAAAAAAAGCATGAATCTTTTATCTATTGCTATATAAAGAAATTATTATGCGACACGTTTATTCAAAACCATTAGGGGGGAGGGGGCACCGTGTGGTGATGAAGCCATCACACGTGGTGGCTACTAGGCGCCCGCCGTCGCTCCTCTATCACGCTTGAGGAGGGTGGTTTGCGTGATGGCCATTACGCTTGATGAGGGTGGTTTCCAAAAAATTGTACGTTGGGAGGTGGGTGGGGGGGGGGGGGTTAAATAAAAAATACCAATATAAGACCAAAACATAAACCAAATTCAACTCAAAACCAAATCCAACTCAAAAACACTCTCAAACTTCTCCTTCATTCACAACAAAAAAATATGGCATTTCCGAAACACTCGATGCCCTTAGACACCGATAGCTCTTCGTCATCGGACGATGACATTCTCGAATGTTTCCGTTGCTATATAAAGAACTTGAAGACCCGAGCCGTCCAAAGAAAAAAGTGGAGCGTGATCGTATACATGCCCACGACGTGCTAATGAACGACTATTTTGTGGAGGAGCCGAAATACAATGACGAGTCGTTTAGGGAACGCTTTCGTTTGCCGAAATCTTTATTTTTAAAGATTGTAGCCGACGTCGAAGCAAACGAATAATGGTTTCAAGAATCTTACGACGCAGAGGCAAACGAAGTTTTACGGCGCTTCAAAAATGCACATCCGCTATTCGTCAACTAGCGACAGGTAACCCACCCGACCACTTCGATGAATACTTACAAATGTCTGAGAGAACTTCACGTGAATGTCTACAATTCTTTTGTAACGCGATTATAAAATTGTATGCCAAAGAGTTTCTACGAAAACCAACAAGACACGACATTACACGTCTTTACGCCGCACACGAGGCTAGATGGCTTTTTCAGGGATGCTCGGTAGCATCGATTGTACACATATCGAATAGTGGAATTGTCCACGGGAGTTGCGAGGGGCGTATGTTAGGGGTGATATCAAACGACCGACCATCTCACTAGAAGCGTTGCGTCAAATGATTTGTGAATTGGCATTCTTATTTTGGTGTTCCCGGCTCAAACAACGACATCACTGTTCTGTACACATCACCGTTGTTTCAGAGCGTAACATATGGCACCGCACCTTCTTGTCTGTATTTTGTCAACGGAGATATTACAGACGTGGTTATACGTCGATGGTATCTACCCGCACTGGTATGTTTTTGTGCAAGCCTTTTCGTTTACTGTTGAGACCAATGAAAAGGCGTTCAAGAAGTTGCAAGAATCGGCAAGAAAAGATGTCGAGAGAACTTTCGGTGTTTTAAAGGGTAGCTGGTGCATACTTAGTCGACCGGTTCGTGCAATGAAAAAACCCGTGATCTCTAGCTACGTGTATGCATGCATCATATTACACAATATGTTAATAAAAGAATATGGAAATGCAATTTATCCCGATTGGGTACCGGATCCTCCGACTCAAGTTCCCGTTCCCGATGATGTCCAATTTGTAACATCCTAAATTTTAATTATAAATAAAGAAAGTTATGTTTAGTGATTTCACGTTGTTAATTATTTAATGTCGAGTAAGGAGGAGTTGGCTTAGATTGCGTAAGATGGGTTAAATGAGAATGGGCCTCGGGTCCGTGGGCTTAGAGGGATATAAATATCCCATCCAAACCCAATCTTTCATTTCCACCTTCTTTCTTCACACACTCAAAACACACACATCTAACCGATCAAGATTCGAAGCCGAGACCCGAGATTTTGTTGATAAATCTGAGTTGGTAAGGTAAGAACAAATCCACCAAAGCTAATATTACTGAAAATGGTTAGGATTGGATGGGTTAACCGGACCCGAAACCCAAACTGCCCAAATCGGACCCCTAAAACGTCGATTTTAGGCCGATTTGATGGTTGGGATTTGTAGCGCCGATCATACGATTCCGTGGTACCAAAATCGAGTTATTTGGCTAAGAAACGAAGGATTTATGGGCAAACAGATCTGCAGCGCGATAACTTCGCCTGCAAGATTAAGTTCGCCTGATGAACTTCGCCTTCAAGTGTAACTTCGCCTTCAAGCGTAACTTCGCCTAAGGTTTAACTTCGCCTGAAGCCAAGTTCGCCTAAGGATAACTTCGCCTACGGCCAAGTTCGCCTAAGGTTTAACTTCGCCTGAAGCCAAGTTCGCCTAAGGTTTAACTTCGCCTGAAGCCAAGTTCGCCGAGGTTTAACTTCGCCTGAAGTGAAGTTCGTTTAGAAAATAAATTAAAAACCTAATGGAAAATGTGTTAAGCGAGTTATCGAAAATAAATTTTTCCAAGCTGACCTGGCAGCTTAACCCCAGCCAGGGCTCTGCCCCTTGGACCCCGCTAGGGGCTGCCGCCCCTAGAACCCCGCTGCCAGGGGCGCTGCCCCCGGACCCCCGTTCGTTGTGGGTCATATATAGATAGAAATACAAAACGAGTAGTAGTAGTAGTTAATTGATATGTGTAAATATTATACAGTTAGCCGAGCCCAGTTAAAGAAAGGAATTACGATCAACGGCGAGCGTACAGGATCCATGTGAGTTTCTAGCCCCATTCCTTGTTATGTTTTCGGGGCTGTGTGCATACTTGATGTGTTGTTAATACATTTATCCTAAGTGATAAGTGTATGCCATATGTGATATATGTGATATGTATGATGATTGCTTGATGGTACTGTGAACGGATCTTCGGATATTGCACGTACTGTCAGGTTGTAACGTTTATAAATATGGTAAGTATGATATGTATGTTTATGTGTATGAACGTAATAAAGTTAATAAAAGAAGGAAATGACGGTTGTATGGTTTGTATGGTTACGAAAAGGGGTACCGAGCCCTAATAATACTCGAGGTATGATGTATGGTTGTATGGTAACGAAGGGAATCGAACCCTACTAATATTCGAAAACAAGGACCAGACCCTTATAATATCTGTGATGTTAGGACCAGACCCTTATAATATCTGTGATGTTAGGGACCAGACCCTTACAATATCTGTGAGGATAGGGACCAGACCCTCATAATATCTGTGATGTTAGGGACCAGACCCTTATAATATCTGTGATGTTAGGGACCAGACCCTTATAATATCTGTGAGGTTATAGGGCGAAAGGCTCTTTAAAACGTATGATTATGAATGTAAAGAAAGTATGTAAGTAAGAAAGAAAGTATGTAAGTAAGAATGAAGGTATGAGTACTTATGTGTGTATGAAAGAAAGTTATGAGGTTAAGTACGTATGTATGTAATAAGGTATTGTATGGTATTGTATGATTAACTAGAACTCACTCAGCGTAGCTGACTTTTAGTATGCACGCAGGTGAGTAGGATGAGACAGCTGGCTTGAGTGGAGGACACATGGCAGAAGACTAAAGCCTGGCATCTGAAGATCTGATATGTTTTATAAGTTATGTTTTGATTTTGAAAGACAAGAGGAATGTTTTAAGACATGATTATGAATTGATATGTAATGTTTTATGAAAGTTTTATATTCCGCGTAAAGTTTTTAATTAACTCTGATATTTAGAACTGTGTTTATGAGTAAATCCAACACGAAAGTAGGGTTACCGATGACGGGGCCTTACACAATTAGACTTGCGGGATGAAGATATTCACTATCGGTTGAGATGGGATCTAGTTGAACTTATAGGTTCTTTAGGGTTGGAATTCCCGGATTCAGACGAGGAGTAGACGTTTATTGTAACTTTTATTTTTTAATTCTAATTTTTAAGTTGAATTATGTTCTAGTAAACTATTGTTTTTATTTTTAAGTTCTATTAAATATTGTTTTAAGTTTTTAAGTTACAAAAAAAAATTCCATCACACACCATCACACCACACCACCACCCATAGTAAAAAACCATCACATGTGATGGATTTTGGGTTGGTGATGTGGCACCATTTGATTGGGTGGGGTGTGTGATGAGTGATGCCACCACATCCACCACCCCTCCCCCCCCCTTATATTGAAGACTATAACAACCATCTATATAAAACCATGTATAGTGGATGATGTCCATTTGTGGGCGTTGTGCGACATGTGACGTGACGTGACGTTAGAATAAAGACTTTTTCATTAAAATGAGTGTTGTGAATGGAGCTCATTCAAATTATTATTATATTTCATTATCAAAATAAACAAAAAACAAACCCACTAATCACATTCCATCATTTTCTCCACCCGACGCTGTCTGGGGGGGTGGCTTTTTGGATGGGAAAACGCCCCTACTTATATTTAAGATATAAAATATAATTAACGTGACTGTTATGTGCCTATAGTTTTCACACTTTTCAACATTTTATTGATTTGAATTATACGCTATTCAATATACATAAAATTTAACAATACAAAAGAATTTTCTTTTAATAAATCAATGTTTTAAATTATATTTTAAATAAATTATTGTTACTAGGGTATAATTTTTTATGCAAATATATGATAAACAATTTTCACACTTCTCGACAGTCGACATATCATATATTATTAGTTTGAAATTTGAAATAAAACCCTCTTTATTAATCATAAATTTTAACAATACAAAAGAAAAAGTCCTTTAACAAATGTTTTAAATTAAATTTAAATGTATAAATCCGAAAATATAATGAGCCCATTAATGCATGTTTTTCAGTTTTAGTATATGTTAACAAATTGTTTTGTTTTCACACTTATCATATTATTGGTTTGAAATTTGAAATAAACTCTCTTCGATAATCATAAATTATTACAGTACACAAGAAAGAGTTTTTTAATAAATAATTTAAATTAGATAATAATTAATTTATTCATTACTAAGGGTATAAATCTTCTATGAATATATGATGAACACATTAATGCATGTTTGACAGTTTTAATATACAATAATTAATTGTTTTGTGTATACAATCTACACACTTTTCATCAGCGATCAACTCAATATCGATACCGGTATAAAAAATGCTTGACACAACATGTTTCAGGTTCGGTTTGTTACTAAAGAGAAAAAAAGGTAAAATACCAGTACCATACAGAACCATATACCGGTACTATACAGTACCGATTCCAAGACCTCAAAAAATGAGTATCGAATTGGTACTGAAAGTACCCGGTTTATTCCTACTTCTCAACATATTATTGTTTCGAAAATTAATATTTGAAATTTGAAATAAACCCCTCTTCAATAACCATAAATTTTAACAATAAAAAAGGAAAAAAAAAATATTAATAATTGTTTTATATTAGATTTTATTAAATTAATTGTTAGTATGATATAAATCTTATCTATAATCTATATAAACGAAAACATAAAAATCTTACGTGTCGCGATGTGGTCGCTCCCCCCTTTTTTGGAGTCACCAGATTTGCTTGATTTTTAAATGGAGGATTCTCATGCATTTGACCCGAATTCATGGGTATGGGTCTTACCAAACCCAGATATTTTTTAAACGGGTTATAACATCTCATTAAATAAAAAATTATTCTCATCAAATTATTGATGTAAAAATCCTATAAAATAGGATATACTAAAAATTAATATTTTATTTATTTTAAAAAAGATATATATATTATTTAAATTAAAAAAACCAATTTTTTAGTAAAAAAATAAACAGGTCTTGGTCTTATTAAACCATAAGTATATTATCAACTTTGATAAATATTATTTATAATTAAAAAAACCAATTTTATAGTAAAAAAATAAACGGGTCTTGGGTCTCATCAAAACCATATAGCTTTTAAACCGAGTTATAACATCTCATTTATTTGTGAAACAATTTATCATCAAACCATAAGCATACTATTAACTTTCATACAATAAAAAAATATAAATTTAAAAAAGAAATAAATATTAGAACAAACAATATAAAACAACCCCGTAATACGGGAATAAAAACTAGTACTGATATATAATGAACACATTAATGCATGTTTGACAGTTTTAATATATGCTATTAAATTTTCATTAATGTCTGTACCAAAAGCAAGGTAGAGAGAATCTAGAAATGCTGATTTCTTTTCAATTCCTGAAACTTATTTATTTATATCATATTATATTATTTTTTATATTTAAATTAGAGATGAGTGTGTAAAAAGCAGAGAATAAAAAGGAGACCGGATGTTGACAAATTTCATGTCACTGTTCTTAGAAGGTCGTTTGTTTGTTTTGTTAGTGTGAAGATTGATTTCTTATTATCTGGGATCTCTCTATCTCTCTCTAAAAAAACTCATACTTTCTCTCTCTAAAAAATTATTATTATTATTATTTCTTTCAGAGAGAAGAAGACACTGGCCCAGCAGATCCAATATCTTCTTCTTCATCTTTTTCATGATCTAACACTAACCCTCTTCATTGGCATCTTTCTTGATTATTATTTGCTGTTAAAGATTGGATTTTTATCAATTTGGGGTTCAAGATTCTTGGTTTTTTTTTGGTCAAGAAACTGGTCAATTCTTGTAGCTGAGGACATATTAGGATGTGGGTCTGAGGTAAATTTGTTTAAAGATTAATATTTACTGTTAAAGATTAGATTTTTAATTTTAATTATTTATTATATTTTTTTTTATCAATTTGGGGTTCTAGATTCTTGAATTTTTGGTCAAGAAACTGGTCAATTCTTGAAGCTGAGGACAAATTAGGGTAAATTTGTTAAAATATTAACATTTACTGTTAAAGATTGGATTTTTATCAATCTGGGGTTCAAGATTCTTGATTTTTTGGTCAATTCTTGAAGCTGAGGGTAAATTAGGATGTGGGTCTGAGGTAAATTTGTTTAAAGATTAATATTTACTGTTAAAGATTGGATTTTTATCAATTTTTATCAATTTGGGTGGTTTCAAGATTCTTGATTTTTTGGTCAAGAAACTGGTCAATTCTTGAAGCAGAGGGTAAATTAGGATGTTGTGTTTCGCGAGAGATTAGGGGTGGCGAACATAGCAGATAAGATAAGAGAGTGGAGATTGAGATGGTTTGGACATGTAAAGAGAAGACAGACGACGAATCCTGTTAGATCCGTAGAAAACATTACTATAGAGGGGAGGAGGGGTAGAGGATGACCGAAATTGACTTGGGATGAGAGGATTAGGCATGATTTGATAGACCTAAACCTCTCCGAGGACATGGTTGAGGATAGGAATTCGTGGAGAAGTAGAATTAAAGTTAAGGATTTTTAGAGAGAATTGAATACCTTAGGGCTTAGACTTAACTTATTTAGGTCACATACCATAATGGTATTTCCCTTACATATATTATTATTATTATTATTATTATAATTATAATTATTATTAGCTTTTATATAGCTGTTAAACTGTGATCTTATTATTAATATTATTATAATTAGTAGTAGTTTTTATATAACTGTTAAACTTTGATTTCCTTTATTTTGCTTCATACACATGTACTTAGAGCCGAGGGTCTCTCTGGAAGCCACTTCTTTATTCCTTTGGATAGAGGTACGGTGTGCCTACATCCCACCCTCCCCAGACCCTACTTATAGCTTTGCTGTCGGTGGGATTTTACTGGGTATGATTGATTGATTGATTGATTGATAGGGTAAATTAGGATGTGGGTCTGAGGTAAATTTGTTTTAAAAGTCTTTTAGCTTGAAGATTAATATTTACTGTTAAAAAGATTGGATTTTTATCATTTTGGGGTTCAAGATTCTTGATTTTTTGGTCTAGAAACTGGCCAATTCTTGAAGTAGAGGGCAAATTAGGATGTGGGTATGAGGTAAATTTGTTTAAAAAGATTAAATTTTTGGTGGGTGTTGGGGTTTGATTAATAATTTACTGTTAAAGATTAAATTTTTATCAATCTGGGTTTCAAGATTCTTGATGTAGAGGGCATATAAGGATGTGGGTCTGAGGTAAATTTGTTCAAACTATCTTTGAGCTTCAAGATTCTTGGTGGGTTTTTTGGGGTTTGATTTTATTGCATATTTTTGGGGGTTTTTAATAATTTTTTAGTTTCTTGATTTGGGTTTTTGATGATTAGGATTAAGCATTTTATATGATTGATGATTAATATTCTGGATCTGTTCTTTAATATCTGTGTTTTTAATTTTTTATTCCCTTTTGATTTTAAGTTGCAAAATCGCAAAAAGGAAAAAAAAATTGTCCTTCAAGATTGTTTGAATTTGCATTAGATGTAATTTAACCTGGGATTTGAAGGATAATATTTTTCCTTTTATACAGAGCTTTATTAATTTTTTTTATCATATATTTCAGAATTGTGGATCCTTAATGCTTTATTATGTAACTTTTGTTTAATCTGATGAGATATTTTGGTTTTTTATTGAATGTGATTGAGTGCTGCATTTAATTGCTGTTATTAAAAGTAAATTAAAGCTAATATGTCATAATCTTGTATTTGATTACTTCTGCATAAGGCTGAGGGGGTGTGGAGGGCTCTAATGGGGGCTTTAGTGGGGGCTCCAGCCAATAATATTATGACG
The DNA here is from genome assembly GCF_021521415.1 of Bidens hawaiensis. Lineage (NCBI taxonomy): Eukaryota > Viridiplantae > Streptophyta > Magnoliopsida > Asterales > Asteraceae > Bidens > Bidens hawaiensis. The sequence goes on along the minus strand of NW_027497726.1, from coordinate 143,611 downwards.
TGTGGCAGAGAGAGAAACTGGATAAGGGGGGTGTTGGAGCCCCCGTTGGAGCCCCTGGCCCTGGTGTGGAGGGGCTCCAGCAGGGGCTCCAGCGAATTTTTTTTTATTTTTTTATAAATATATTCAAACAACGTATTATTAAAAAAACTCATAAATTATTAAAAAAAACACACATTAATAAAAAAAACACATTAATATCTAAAAATAAAATAAAAATTAAAGTACTAAAAAAAAACATTATTCTTATTCTTCGGCTTGGTATTCTTCGATCAACCTCTTTCGGATACGTTCCTTTTGCTTTTCCATTAGCATTTGATCGACCGGATTTAGGTTACTGAAGTCTCTAGTAAGGAAGTTCAAATCTCTCATTCGACTTTTTTCCTTTTTGTCATTAGAGACCACCTCCATGGTTTTGTTGAATTTATTGAGGGATTCAACAAGATTGGCGATGTTTACGGCTTCCCCCTCAGCCGGTTTTTTCCCCTTGGCGTCCCTTCCCAATGGCCGCCTCCTCGGCGGTGAAGACGTTTACTCCTCCGCAATGTTTAGGTCGAATCCAACGCGGCAATCCGACTCGATTGAAGTGCTATACGCTCCAGACGAACTAGTTTTAGTCCGTTTCGGCCGTACTTCCGAATCAACGTCCGGCGCCACCAGCTCAACCCACTTGGAACACCTTTTCAACCTCTCCCACAACTTTAAATCGTCCCACGTCTTCACCGTCCCATACCTCCGCAAACACTCCTGCTTCCACTCTTCGACCGTGAAATTGTAAACCGCCAAATCATCACTGCCACTTGGTCTCATACGACCGCTGTTCATGTTGAAAAGATTAGTAAACAAGCCGACAAATTTTCTGATGCCGGACCACCGACCCGAAATCATATCGGCGTTCCGCTCTGTACTCCCAACAAGCGTATAGAACGTCTCCCTAACCTTTGTCCAAAAAATCTTGCTCTTTTGGTAGTCGGCTGCAAAATGAATAAATAAATTAGATTTCCATTTAACTTTTTTATTTAACTTTTTTATTAAAAATCATTTTTAAAAACGTTAAAACAATTACCGCAACGCCGATCCTCAGAAATGACTATCCAAGCCCGACACAAGGCTTCCTTCTCATCCGATGACCACGGAGTGGTTTTCCGTTTCATCCTCGGAGTCGAAGCCGGTCCCGACCCGTCCGTTGCAACTTGTTTTTTCCGGTGGACGCGTCTTCTTGGTCCCGTAGCTTCACCGTGTGATTCTTGTGTCTCCGGAACAACAAAGTTAGGAGACGGTTGTATGTTGGATGGTTGAAAGCCGGATGATTCTTGCGGCCCCGAATAAAACATCGGTTGGTGCGGTGACGACCATAAATCGTCGTCAATATAATCTGAATCTAGGTTTGGGTACCAATTTCCAGCCATTTTTTTAAAAAAAAGTTGGGAAGATGGGTTGATTTTGGGTTTTATTTTGAAGTTGTGGTGATTGATATGGGTGAAATGGGGTATTTTATAGATGAAAAAAAGGTTTTTTTTTTTAATTAAATAAGAGCCAACGGCTCTTTTAAACACCACCAACGGGTCTTTGCACACTCCCCTATGCCACTTTATGCCCTCCTCTGCCGCTAACCCCATCACGCCTGCTTGGATTTTCATGCTCGCGTCCCGTTAGCGCCCTGGCTAGCGCCTGGTGGTGTGGTGGTCGCGCTTGGGGGCGCGAGCGGAGAGGCTCTAGCGCCCCTGTTGAAGCCCCACTCCCCTCAGCCTAATCATATTTATCTTTCTGACTTTATGTTAAAATTTGAAACATGACTCCTTTTGTTTGTGACAAGAAAGATTGTAAAGTTGCCTATCTTTTTTTAGGTATTAAACAACTATTATATTTGTTTTTTAGGATGATCAATATGTAAGAAGCAATAGTTTTTGCATACTTGTTAGATATTGTTCATTATAGGGAATTTATAAATAATTTGTCGATGCTTATCAACGCTTATATTCGTTGGCCTTTTATAAGGCTTTGATTTCAATTTACATAATACATGTTTTAAGTTTGAATATTCAACTAAATTTAATAGTTTATTTAAATAATTAATTGCACGCCTCTTATTATTCGTGACGAGTACGTACTTGTTCTGCTTGCATTAATATGGATAAAGGCAGAACCTTTATTGTTAATATGGTTCATGTTAATATAAAGTTGACTTTTTATTATTGGTCAACAGGAATGGGAACAGAGGTACACTGCAAGAGCTCTTTCGAAGAGTATTACTCCGTGAGGGATGTTAACGAGGATTCAAACAGTAGCAATTGGCCTCTTTATTACGGAGACAAAGGTTTGACTAACGGCCATTATTACAACAACGGTTTTACACCAAGAAACATTACCGATGCAGATTCAAGCTGTGACAAAGATGCATTAAAGCAAAAAATGCTTGAACACGAAGCGATTTTCAAGAATCAGGTAAAAGAGTTGACTTTTTGACTTTTTGAGTCAATGTTATTGACTTTTATTTTTTTCAGGTTTACGAACTTCATCGTCTTTACCGAAGACAACGAGACATGATGGACGAGTTTAAAAGAAACGAGTACCATAAACACCGTATATCAATCGATACGTCATCATCTTCAAGCCTGTTACCGTCACAAAAGCCTTATGAAGATGGTCAAAAGTGGCAAATACCAAATTTTCCGCCGGTCAACTCTTGTGCGCGACCGTCACTTTTTGGAGCAGATATAAGTAATTCTCCATTAAGTTGCTCAAAAGGAAATAATAATAATAATAATAACAGTTCAAAGGATTGTGAAATCACGGAAAGCAGACCGTTAAAAGTTAGAAAAAAACTATTCGATCTTGAACTCATGCCTGATGAGAACATCGACCAAGAACACGAGGAAGTTCAGTGTAAACAAGCTTCTGAAGAATCGAGTTATAAAGATACTTCGTCGGGTCAATGTTTTAGGGGGTCAAATGGACTGGCTGATCTTAATGAACCTATTAATGTTGATGAACCGATGGCTAAACCAAAAGGGTTACCTTTTCATGGCCCGACCTGTGAGTTATATGAGAAGTCTCAAAATGGTGCGTTTAACCCGTTATTGGTTGAGGGAAAAGGCAATGGGAGAGATTGGTTGTCTACTACTCGTGAAACAGGTAATATTTTTGCACCATTTTTGTTTATTTTTTATATATAATTCATGTTTTTTTTATATGATATGAGTTGTATACAAATTGCTAAAGTAGGATAATGAGTTTTATATTATATAAAAGCTAATGTAGTAAACATGATTACAAAAGTTTTAATAATGTTAAAAAAGTTTTAATATATTATACTTTTTGGTTGTGTTTTATTATCATAAACAGTGTGAATTTATTATATTTATTTATACACTCATGTTGAATTAATCTTTTTTATTTTTTTTATTTTTTTTATTTTCATAACAGGGAATAGTAGAAGCAATATGAACTTCACACCAGGAACTTATCCTCAGATTTCAACCCGAGTTCATGAAAATTACTGTTTTGACCCTGCGCCGTTTCCAAATTCATGTACATCGAGTTCATACCCTTACATGAATCCAACAGATTTGGTTAACAGGAACGGTAGTTTGAGTCAAAAGTTGACTTCGTTTCAGAAGCAACCGCCTTTTTTATCATCGCCACAAACTCACGTGGCTTACGGAGACAAGTTGCGTATGTACGGATGTTTTACACCAAATGGATTTTATCACGGGTCGGCATCCGGGTCAAGAGACCCGTATGCCCGTTTGCCAGCTGGCGGGTTTGATAATCGACAAAACAATAATCTTGACAGGTCACAAAAGATGTTTAAAGGCTCAAACTTTATAGATTTGACCGATACGAATAAAGGCATTGACTTGAATAATGACAACAATAGTTCAAGAAAACGTGACCAGACGGCCCAAACCATGCTTCCGTGGCTTCAAGCGAAACCGGATGTCGGTAAAAATGATTCCCGGGAAAAAGGTAAAATTAATAACGGAAAGATTCTTGGGTTTCCGGTTTTTGGGAATTCTTGTGTTTCAAGAAACGAGTCTTCGTCACTTGTGTCCACGTCAGCGTCACTTCGTCGTGAAAATGGTAAAGTAAAAACCGAGATGGAAAACAGAGGATTTGATATTAATGTTGCTTGGGATGACCCGGAAAACAAGCAGAGTGACGTGGGCGAGGTTAAACTCGAGAAAAAAACCGAAACAGAAACCGAGAAAATCAAGAATAATTTTGACTTGAACTCTTGTTTGACTGAGGTTGAAGATGTTGTTATAGTACCGAAGTCGGTTAAACGAAAGCTGGAGATAGATTTAGAAGCTCCCGCGGTTTCCGAGGTTAACGAAGAAGATGAAGCGACGGAAATCGATGAATGTAACGACGAGTTACTCGCCAAGGTGGCGGCGGAAGCGATAGTTGAGATGACTGGGATATCCAGCTCGCAAGATCAAGTGGGGTCCACTTCCGAGGTGGCAGTTCGTTCCGATGACTCCGATGATAATATTAATGACCGCCTCCAATGGTTTGTTCAAGTAATGGAAAACGCGGGATTTGTGCCTAACGAGTTGGACGAGTTCGAAGAGTTGACTTTGCAACAAGAGTTGACTAAAGAAGAAGATTACATGCCGAAGCCTCTAGCTGTTGATTTCCAAGAACCGGAGGAAGCGGGCCCGGGCCCGTCGTCGGGCCCGGCCCGACCGAGGCGAGGTCAAGCTAGACGAGGTAGGCCCAGGAGGGACTTCCAAAGGGACATCCTTCCCGGGCTTGTTTCTCTCTCAAGACACGAGGTAACCGAAGATTTACAGGTATTTGGTGGGTTAATGAAAGCTACCGGGCATTCTTGGAATGTGGGACCCACAAGGAGGAACGGGACCAGGGGGAGACGGAAGTCGGTGGCGGTGGCTGTGGAGCCGCCGCCGCCTGCCGTCTCACCACCGCCATTGTCGGAGGTGGTGGGATTGGAGGAAGGAAGTTTAACGGGGTGGGGGAAGACGACTAGACGTCCTCGTAGACAGCGGTGTGCTGCGGGTACTTCTGTGGCGGTCCCGCTAATGTAATTTTGGTGCATTTATTATTATTATTATTTTTACTATTGTTATATTCACATGAACTCTGAATTACAGAGGGAGGTAAAATCAATTTAGGGAAAAAAGCTTATTTTGTGGCTTGTTGAGAGTGAACTTGTTGTGGATATTGCCTTTGTACATGTTTTGTCACTTTGTCATATCCCAATATACGGGCACGGTTTGACCCGACCTGACTCGTGTGTTTGTCTGTGTTTCCTTACGCTTACTTGGTATTGTTAGAAATATTTAACCGGCCTCGTTGTGAGTTAGAAACTTATATACCTAAGGCTGTCTGTAGTGGGTGACAAATGGCCACTTTTGGGGCAATTTTTTTGGTAAACACTACCCCCGGCCGATAAATGGGGCGATAAGAAGGGGGGGGGGGGGTGTTTTTTGTCACGATGATTGTTTTAAGAATATTATTATAATATATATTTTTTGTGTGTGGTATATACTCCTAAAACAAAAACTCACTCTATGCTGACTGGGCGTCACGTGGCACAAAACGTCCCATTTTGTAGCTTCTCGACTATACATAGCCTAAGTGAATAATCAAGAATTCATAAATAAGCATGTCATAGTTGTTTTGGCATATATATATATATATATATATATATATATATATATATATATATATATGATATATGTAAGTATAAAAATTTTATGGGGTGAAAGTTGAAAGGATAATAGAATCAATAATTGTACAACATTTAGTTTGTCTTTGGATGATTTGTTCAGTCACTTTGTGTAGTTGAAAGTGAAACATGAAGATAGTGGGATATTTTGGTAGGGATAGATGTTACTATTCTTGTGGTGTTTGGTACTTGGGTGGTAAATGTACTATTATTTGTGAAAATGTTTAGTTTTTTTATTTTTTATTTTTTTATTTTAAATCGGTTATCGTATTTTTGTCAATAATTTTATACGTATAGTCATGAGATACACGAATCATTAGTTCCGTATCTACTTTTACTCACAATAATCCTAAATACTTTCATCTATACGTTGTGTCGTGTATCATATCAACCAAACCATGTGTCAAGAAATGAATTGGCTAACATCTAAACTCGTTTATTATAATCAAGAAAACTGACTGAAAACTTGATTACAATGACTAAACCCTATATACAGACTTGAATCTAGACTCGTTCGACTCTAATTAGGTTTGCTAAACAATAGGATTATTTTCTTTGTAATTGTGTCGGTTTATTGGCCGTTTTCTACAGACCCGAAACCGAATCCTTCCTCTACTTGATTGCGATAATTTTTTTTTCTTTGTCCAGTTTTCTCATGCTTGATTAGCATTATTTTTGTGATTTGAAGTATATGAATTTTGAGGATGAAACAGATAGCCATCATACGAATTTTATTAGGTTTGGTACCCACGATGAATATTTGTTTGTTAACAAGAATCGGTTATTTGGTTCCAAGTTAGTTTTCACGTACGGGTTAATAACCGAACCCGACCTGAGACCGACATGTCACGGAAATGAAATTCTACATGCAAAAAGGGCAAACTCTAAACTTTTGGACTAAAATTGAAAATTTGAATAAACTACAAGGACGAAAACCGCATTTGATTTCTTTGAGAAATTATATGAGAATCACCTCGCACCAAGCTCTTTAGCTTATCTTTTTTTAATATTTTTTTTTATGTGGTTTGTAATTTTATAGCGTTGTGAGAGAAAACCTCCAACGCCAACCTTTCCTGCACCATCATTTCTCCTACGCATTTATTCGTCCTCATGCACCAAAAAGAGTGGTAACTTAACATCCTCCATGTCTGTTTTGATAATCTTTTTAATCAACGTGTGTCATGCACGTAGAAACTCATATCATTAATCCCAGTATAGAGGTATCAGACCTACTATGTTAGCTACACCTATAAAGGAAAATAGCCCTATACACTAATTGTATAGACGCCTCCCAATTATGGTTACCGTTTAAAAATAACAAAAATAAGGGGTATGTTTTTTTAGAATTATGTTCTAAAATCCTATTAAAAAGTTATATATTTTTTAATTACAAAACTAAAAAATAATTGATATACGATTTATATAGGCTAAATGGCTCGTATAGGTGCCTATATGACCTCTATAGCTCTGTATAGCTCGTATAGATTGGACCTGGTGTTTGTATGGTGCATGCCTTTTGATAACCATTTGATACTCATAAGTCAAAAGGTGGACAATATTAATGAAATAGACGGTTGTACCCAGGGGAGGCTCAGAATCGGTCGGGGCACATAAGTTTTGGGGGCACAAACTTTTTTTATACATATAACATATACATGTTTCTGCTTATAATAAATCGGTCGATAAAAGTTTTATCCATGTACATTAGAGAATAAAAATTTTTCGTTAAGGTCTACGGGCCTTTTTATTTTGGCTCGGTCGAGGTATTTAAATTTTCGGAGACGACCTTGGGTGTACCTTTTCTTTTATGGTTGTTTTACTATTGACTTTTTAGTTCTTAATTTTGGTATAAATCCAGGAGTTGTAATGTACAAACTTGACTGTCTTTATTATAATTTGTAGGTTTTGGTTGTTGGAGGAGGAGACGGTGGTGTATTGCGTGAAGTAGCTCGCCATTCCTCTGTTGAACACATAGATATTTGTGAGATCGATACGATGGTCGTTGATGTGAGTATTCGTGGTCTTTTTAATTTATGAACTTCATTTTATTCAAAATGTTTAATAACTTGAAATGTTTTTTTTCAGGTTTCTAAAGAGTTTTTTCCTGGTGTAGCTGTCGGGTTTGATGATCCGCGTGTCAAATTCCACATAGGCGATGGTATATACAATATATAATCGTTTGTTACTATTCTCATTATTTAGTATTTTTAGGTTTTTTTTAAACTTGCAGGAGTTGCATTTTTGAAGGCTGCTCCTGAAGGAAGCTATGATGCGGTTATAGTCGATTCTTCTGATCCCGTTGGTATGCACACTTGGGCCCACCTGCTCTATGTAACTAATTTTGTGTACCATAATACGAATGCAATGGTGTTATTGAGTTCATGTTGTGTTCGACTGAGGGACCCAAGGACGATTTCAAGAACCCAATAGACGAAAATGGAAACGAAGGCAAATCTATAGGGCCATTGAAGTTCTACAACAAAGAGGTAATAATCTTAATAAAGTTTCATTTTTCTGGATGTTTTATTGACCATTTTTATTGATCATTTTTGCATTTTATAGATCCACACGGCTGCTTTCAGTCTGCCTTCTTTCGCAAAGAAGTTGATCGAAGCAAAAAGCTCAAAGTGACGGCGAAGAGACCTACAATGAATAGGTGTTGTTGGATGTCCAAATAATAAACTGATGGTTTTGTTTTTGTATGAAGTTTCTTATACTTGGTAGTAGTATTTAATGGACTTTTGGGTTCATGAGTCATATAACTTTGCTTTAGTTAATCGGGCCAGAATCGGTTCTTCGGCTACTGGCCTGCATTTCACAGCCCAATAAGATTTTTTTTGAATATGAACAACTAGTTTTATACCCGTCGTTGTTTAATGTCATACGTAATTATTTATTTATGTATTTATTTTTTACATCCTAAACAAAAACAACACAAAATATATTGATATAAACATATTGATAGAAAACCGCAAGAATAACATGCTTAGCACAATACAGGTATACAACAGTGACTAATGTAAACTTGGTTATTCATAGATGCATACATGATACACCTCCATTGTCAACACATTAAATATCAATATGCTAGAACCAAATGAAAAACATATAAGAAAAGCCCTCCGCACTCAAAAATGGCCAACCAAATTCTATAAAGTTACATTTTTTTTAATTAAAATGCGTTTCAAGTCAATAAAAGTAAAAGAGCAAATATTACCTGTTTTGACATGTCACCCAGCAGGGTATCAATACAAAAAAGCAAGATATCAAAAATTGGTTGATTTACTCGCTGTGAAATCAAAGGACCAACAAGTAGCAACACCGCTAGTCACAAACGTTGTTGGATTTTGAAAAGGCAGACTCTTGCGCTTCTAGAAGCAAATAAGGGACTTATTATGGTCCGGATTTGTTTTCAGCTTCATCCAACGGTTGACATTCATTCAAAGATTGGTTACTTGTACCGGGAACAATATAATATATAATGAGTTGTGCACATGCAAACTGCTTTGGTATTTGATTCATTCAAATCCGATAGTAAAGCGGTTTGGGTGAGACAGGTCCAGATGTGATCCAAGATTCAATGGATGTTGAACTATTACGTTTTTCCGGTAAGGTTTTTTATACTCAAATGCATGATTCTCATATTATTCATGATTTCATTGTCCATCATTTTCTTTGCCCTTTCGGTTATTGGTTTTATTATTCTTATTATACATGTTACGTTCATTTGGAATTAAATTATTTATGTTATTATTAATATTTAGGTTATAATCATTACAAAATTTATTTTTCTAGCTATTGGTAATTATTCCGGTCATACATTATAACATCAATTTTATTCTATTTCTGATTTAAACATTGTCCGTTGTTGTCCGTTTACTTTTCTATTTATGATTTAAACATTACTCTTTAAGTTATTATTAAGTATCGAAACACATTTATGTGGTGTTGTTTACATATAATAAAAGAGAAATGCGAAATGAATCATGAGTTTGTTTGGTATGGGATAATGAAATTGATGATGAATTGAATGAATCATTACGTATCTATTGTCATGTCTTGCTAATTTGTGAAAATGTAATGAATCATTACTTTATGTTGTTTGGTAAACACGAAAATGCTTAAGGTAATTGCAGCGGCGGTGGCGATGGTGGTGGATGCATTGCCGACAGTGGTGGTGGCGGTGACGATGGCGATGGCGATGGCGATGACAGTTGTGGTGGTGACGGTGAAGGTGTTGATTGTGGTGGGCTGGTGGTGGTGGCGATGGTAGTGTTCGAAATGTACAGCGAAAAAAGAGAATGAAATGAAAAGAAAACACGGGTGTGGATGAATGTTTTTGATGTATTTAGAGAGACCGAGGTTCATTATGTAATTGTTGTTTCATTTCATTGACCAACCAAACACTTTTTTACATTACTTGCAATGATTCATTTCATCTCGTCTGCTATTATTACGTACCAAACGCTCCGTATATGATATGTATTTGTGTTAAAATTTAATACTCCATTAATAAAAAGATATGATATGCAGATTTATCAAGGAATGGTGGTTTGAAGATTGAGGGTGCAATTATTTATTATTTCTGTTTGGTGTGCAGACTTTATGATTTATTGACACAAGAGTTGAAGGAAGGGAAAAAAAAGGGAAGTCATTCAGAAAAGAATACGTTGCTTATAAAATATATGTATGTTGAAGTTACCTCAGTTATCCTGACCACTAGCAAACACCAAAACGATAATCATCAACGCCAGCCACCCGATTGCTGCGGTGGAACAACAGTATGCCCAATACCGTCTTCTTTGACTCTTTTTGCTGGCGAACAACGTGTCATATATCGCCAACCCAAAACCCATAAACTGCGCGCCCAGAGACAGCGCCAGCAGTATTCCTTTTGTGATGAAAAGATTGGCATAAGTTGCGAAAGCAAGAAGTGGAGTGTAGTACGCTGTGTTGAATTCCATGTATGCTTTTCTAAAAGGGGTTTCCTTTTTCTCCTTAATCGCCTTTGTGAGTGAATCGACGCTTGTGGTAAGCCTGTCCACTGACTCTAGAACCGACTCCAGTGATTTCGGGTTTATGTCGATCTTCACCTCCAGTGGCGACGTCTCATTTGAGCTTGATGATGTTGGGAGACTTGCAGTTTTCATATATAGAACACCCATGGGTTTGGTCGGCATTTTTTTTGATGTGTTTGTAAGAAACTGATCAGGGGTTCAAGCCTTCAAGGGTTTAGATATGATATGAGGTTTAAGCGTATGGTGATATATAAAGTGCAGGGTTTCATCTTCTAAAGATATATCAGTTTCCAGTTTGTGTATAAAAACAAATTTTGTTGGTCTCTCTCATTTATGTTAAAAAGAAATCCATTATAGGATAATCGCATTTTTATTTTTAATTAAAATCAAACAACGGCCGAGGATTATCAAGATGTCATTTTCGGTTTTTACTCATGGTAAAAAGCATTTCAGTTTGTGTAAAAAAACAATTTTAGTACATGTGTGTCATTTATGTAAAAAAGAAATCCATTTTAGGATAATCGCTTTTTTATTTCTAATTAAAATCAAACAACGGCTCAGTATTAACAACATTTCATTTTCACTTTCAACACCTGGTGTGTGTCATTTTTGTTATCAAAAAATATTAATGTGTATATACATTTAGTTAAACATCCTTTAACCTACTCAAATGATGTTTCATTTTTCTAGGGCAAAATATACTTCTAAACCAATAATGTTTCATCCCTATGTGTTAGAAAATGATGTGGAGTGCATTGTTTAACATCCTTTAACCTACTCAAATGATGACATTTTTCTTGGGTAAAATGTCTCATCGTATTCAAGATGCACTTAGATGTATAAATTTTACTGAAGTTTATTTTGACTATCTGCCTAACCTATTAGATTATTATTTTGAAGCATTAATGGTTTATCACTAATTAGAATCATGACCTCTAGGTTATCAATACCTTTGTAACAATGATTAGTTTTTGAGGGATTTACCATAGTTGTTTGGCGATTTGTGAAAGAGACGGTCACTACCTCTTGAGATTAGTGAAACGAAGAAGGTGATCACTTTTTTAAAATAGTGAAACGATTGTACTAAGGTGATTACTACCTCTAAACTAGGGAAACGTTAGTGTGTTGGTGATATCTTCTGTTAGAGTGAATTATTTAACATCCATGTGAAACTCTATAAATCAATTCCGTCATCTTTAATAATTTTATGGAATCTTCAATCTTAAATGAAAAGTATGTGACAAATCAATCTAGTTTGAACACTATCAATAATGATTAAAGGACCCACTCTTTTGGCACGAGGAGCCAAATTTATTAACTTAAGATGGATGCAACAACTTATACTTACAAATAGAAGTAAGAAAACGACTTTCATGTTGGCATATATATCATAAGTAAAACAATTGCAAAAAAAAAAGTAACTTAAATCATACTTTTATTCGGTATTGCTATATATGAATCGGTGTTTGCGACGAATAGGAGTCAAAAGCGGCAGAAGTTAGCGTATGTGTTCTTTGCAGCAGAATAACACTGCTTGTGGTAATGATTATAGTTCTTGTTATCGTTGGTACGGAGGATGCGCATAAGAGAATATACCATGCCCAGTATTCTCTTATGCACATCCTCCATACCAACGATAACAAAAACTATAATCATTACCGCAAGCAATGCTATTGCTGCTGTGCAGGAAACATACGCCACCGTATGCCGCTTTTGACTCATGTTTGTCGCAAACACTGAGTCGTAGATCGCTAACCCGAATCCAACAAACAGTGCGATCAAAAAAAGGGCCAAGAGAATACCCTTCGTGACAAACAAACTTGAGTAGGTGGCGAATATGAGCAACGGCGTGTAGTAAGCTGTATTAAAAGAAACGTATTCTTTTTTGAACGATTTCCCTTTTTTCTCCTTCAACTCTTGTGTCAATGAATTAATGCTGTTTGCCAATCTTTCTGAAGCGTTCAGAAGCGACGCCAACGCACTCTCATTGATATCAATTCGAACCTCTGGAGGACTCTCATTTGACGAGCTTGAAGCTGGCGAGCTGCTGTTTTTCTCTCCACCTCGACCTTTTTCTCTCACGGCTAAGGAACAGGTAATGCCAATTATTATGCAAAATTGGGGTTCTAGGCTTCATATTTGGTTTATTGTCAATTACATTTCACTTTTGCTTCCCAATTTATGTTATATCTTCTTGTACAGGAACCACCCCGCTTCTTTTAACCTCTGGTGTCTAAAGTGGCAATCGCGATTCTCGGTTAGCTATCGCCAACATGATTTTATGTGTCTTGAAAACAATGGTTCTATTAAAAATTTTTGTTCCAAGATGATGGCTTCCGAGTTCTGAACATGCAACGACACATGATGATCATGTGGCTTTCATGGTATTTTATTTGATTTTGAATTTACAAAATCTCTGTTCCAAGTGGAAGGGAATCATGGATTCTGTTAAGCTATTTCGCTTATTTATTCTCAGTAGTAATCATTAATCAATACAAGAATTATAGTCATTTATCGTGTTGATTTTTAGTCCTAAGTCTAAGAAAATTTAGAACAACATCAACGCCAGTTCATGAAGCCATGAACTAAGCAAATTTGCAGTGGGAGGTTTTTTTTCATAATTTTTGTGAAATTTTCAGGTGATAGCTTAGTATGGAGTTCTTTTAGGCACAAACTTTTTAGACGAAGAATTTTTGTAAACTTTCAGGTGAAAGTTTGATGTGAATTTAGTTCCAAAGAATATTACACGGGATCAATTTTCTCTTAATTATCTTTTTAGTAGTTTTATGATATTAGTTATCTTTCTAGGCAATATCACTTTGATTGGGAAAACTGTTGGCGATACATAAAACTTCGATCGAGATAGTAGCATCGTTTCTTGCACTTACTGTCAGTGTATGCATCTGTTACAAAACTTAGGCCAACTATAATATCTTATTTATTTGTTGCACAAAATTAGACTTGGCATTATGCAACGTTTTTTTTTTCAAAATCTATTTACCAAGTGTGTTTTTATGGACAGAAGCAACTAATAACTGCAACTGCTACAAATACACTTCATGAAACCTTTTATTCTCATGGTTAATTTAATGTAAAATTTTATAGTCGTCGTATTTTTTAAAAGGTTTTAGGCCCGTTTCGCATTTTATAGTCGTCAAATTAGCCAAAAATCGGTTAATTAATTACAAAATAATCAAAGCGATCCATAACTGAAAGTTAACCAAACCGAGCATAACCGAATTTCCGGTTTCAGTGATATTAATCACAAGACCAAACATGTCGGTTTTGGTTTCGGTTAAAGCCCGTAACCGTACCATGCTCACGCCTACAACAAATACCCGAAAGCATGTTACATAAAAAAAATTATTTGCATGTGGATACAATTAAGTTTATTAATTTACATTTGATTTGATGATGCATTATTGACTTTTATCATTTTAGTGGCAGCTTGCATGTCTGCAAGTGGTTTGACCAGACCTATTACCCGATCTACATGTCCGTGACCCAATCTCGCTCGACTCTGTTTGACCAGCCATTCTTCTGTTATTTATTTTTGATCAGATGGGCCAAGAAACATTTTGATGGACGATTGCAAAAACAAAAAGGTTTATGATTTTCAAAGTCAAAAGAAAGTTTTTGATTATATTTCTTTAGTACTGATCAGATGGGTTAAAAACTTAAAAAAGCCTTTCTTTGTCATTGTTCTGCCTTTGGTTCTTAAAGCCAGTTTTGTTGTATTAGGCCGAGTCGGTCGGGTTGGGTTGGGTTAACCTGATAGATAGACTTTACAAGGTCAAAGTCAGAACTAACAGACGTTTAAAACATTTGGTAAAATATTACTAAGCATAAAATTGGAGACTAATAAGTCCGATATAAAAGATACAAAGTAAAATTATCTAATATAATATCTTTATATTTCGCAGATATGGACAAAGCAATCATTAGCAGTACCGCCACTTCCATGAAAAAAAAACCGCTCCATCTCCGTGTATTCGAACATCAACACCATCCAAGGGATGACCCGTCAACAAGAAAGATGATTAAGAATTGAGAATTCTGGAATTGGGATGTTTTAATGATGAATCAATGATGCAGTTTGCCAAATCCTTGAGGGTTCGTCTTCGAAGGCTTGGATACGGTAATCCTCATTTTATTCATGAGTCTAGGGGTTTCAGATTTCGCTAATCTTTTTGTGTCACGTTATATATTCCGTTTCATTTTCTTCACGTGTTTAGGGACCTCGGATACCGGATGTTTTGTAATATTTGAACTTAATTATGCATGTAAGCGTGTTTAGGTTTATTCCTAGCATAACTACATTGGATATAATTTGTCAGTGATCCGTCAGTGAATGTGATTGCTAATTCGTCAATGATGTGTCATCGGTGATATGTGACATACTGACATATCCACCGTTGTTATAACGTCTTAGTATTGACTTAAATGTTGCCCGTGACTTGTTGAGGGGAAATCTTTACCCACGTCTAGTTTCTCCATGGACCTTGGATTTTCGAAGGATCCTACCTTCACGAAAATCTTTTAACTTGCATCGAAGCTATGCAATTTGTATGAAATGTCGTCACAAATTCTTGTGATGAGTTTGGACTCATGCCTGCACGTTGCATAAATGGGATAATTAGCTAACAATATGCACAGAAAAAGAACATATATGCCATCAAGTACTTATCATATAAAATATTTGACAAATAAATAGTGTGGGTATAAATGTAATTGACTCCTAGACATCTTGTTTATATGCATCAATAAAAAGGGAAAACCATAAAAATGTTCATTTGACCGGTTAAAACAAACAAAATGTCTATTTGATCAACTTTTCCCCACAATGTCCATCCTCAAATCACGTTAAACCACACTTTTTAACTTTTAGCCGACAGGATTTTCAAACAAGAAGATTTTGACACACGTTACAAAACTGTCAGGGCCGGCTATAAGGGAGGGCCGGATGGTCGACGGACCCTGGCTTGACACCCCGATAGGCCCGGATTTTTTTTATAAAATAATTATATATTTTTTTTTATGAAAAACAATATGTATATATAATGTTTAAACTTAATTACACAACCAATAGGTTGGTTTAGTGCTAAAGGGGTATGACTTTCAAACAAAATGTTGTGAGTTCTAACCTTACTTGAGACATTTTAACCTTATTTTTATAAAAAAAAAATGTTTTTTACACAACCAAATCAAAAGGCCCAAAAAAATTAAGGCTAATTTAATAATTAATTTGTATAAACCCAATAAAATTACCTCTTTTTATTAAGGCCCAAAAAAAATTTCGCCTTCGGCCCAAAAAAATTTAACCGTTCTCGGAGCCGGGCCTGAAAACTGTTGTGGCGATAAGATTTATTTTTCCGCCCGACGAGATTTTTTGACTTCCGACAAGATTTTTTAAACAAGTGGACGAATTTGCTTAGTTAAATATCACATTGAATAATGATTAAAACTTGTCAATTCAAGGAGACTCGGGGGTGGACATTTGGAGAATAAGATGGTCAAATGGACGTTCTCATGACTTTGACCGTTTAAAATTTAAATAGACATTTTGATCATTATCTCTCGATAAAAACAAAAGAGGAAAATTACCAGTCAACGTTCCACCCACAAAGGTTAGTTGCCTCCACAACCGCCTCTTTCCAACATTCAACTTTGTTGTTCAACTCATTCATGGCAAGTGATTTACTATAATGTGTTGTTTGTAACATCACTTCTGAGGGTTCCACACCATAGAACACGGGTATAACAATTTGCCCTCTCTCATGCCTATTTTTCATAATAATTGCGAGTTCATTCAAGCACCAAGCAGAACTAGCGTAATTTAGTGAGAAAAGGATGATGACAATCCATGATTCTTGAAGAACCTTAAAGAAGGATGGACGGATGGTTTCTCCGTGAGGAACTGAAGTGAGGATTTGACGGTTCATAAGTTCGGAGTAGAGATGAGTTACAAATGAATCTTCTTCGCTAGAACTAATAAAGACATCATACTTTAGTGTAGAAGATGCATGACTTGATTGAGGAGATGATGCCAATAATCTGTTGAGTTGTTGAAATTAGTTTAAATGGCAACTTTTAATTTTTACCTCAATCTCTATTCTAATAAATGAAAATAATATGTGTCACAATGTCACATTACACCATTCTCATGGTTTCATTTTTTTTAAGATAAGTTCTTTTCGTAATAGATAATATAAAATATGGAATTAAATACCATTGTTTTAAATTTTTAAAGTTTCTCAATATACTTTAACAAAATCCCCTGGATGTTAATTAAATTAAGTTTTGTTTTATAATTTATAAGTTTCTTTTCTTCTTTATTTTTTTTTCATAACAAACTTTTAATATTTACGGGACTTGAAATCCACCTATATATTAATTTGACCGCCTTATATGTTAGAAACCCGTGTATTATACTACATATGTTGAATAAATAAATATTAAATTCAATAGTTAGCAATTGATATATAGGAATTGTAATATTAGTTTTTTTGAGATAAAATGTGATTGAATTTTCACGTAGTTAACTAATTGAAGTAATTTCAATAATATAGTATGAAAAATCGTTTTACAACTCTTAAATCTTAGTTATTAAACTTAATGTCTTTTTATTCAACTCATGTAATACACGAGTCTCTAACCTAGTAAATATATAAATAAATGAAATGAAGTAAATATTATAAAATGAAAGACAAATAATAGTTATTTTAATTTTAATAATTCGTAAGTTACGTATTTTCAAATCTCCGGTTTTGATAAATAATAATATTTTTAAGCATGAATATGAAACTGAATAAATCTGGTTCAGAAAATACCCTGATTCTCTTTGATGGCGAGTAACAAAATCATCATCATTCGATATGGAACCACTTGGTGCCTATGACAATACAAATTTATTTTTTATTTTAAGCCAATGTATAATTCCTATATGGGAAAAATAATAAAAGAAAAAAATTCAATGTTTGTAACAACTTACTAGTACTTGATCATCAAGAGCTTTTTGCAGTTGTTCGACGACCTTCTTCATTGTTGGACGCTCATTTGCGTTCATCAAACACTGGTAGGCAATGCTTAAAAACGTAAGTAAGGAAGCCTCATTTATCTGTTTTCGTAGATTGGAAAAAATGATCTTATCGAATGATTTCTTTCTCCAATGTATTTTGATCAAGTTAATTAGAAGTTTATGCTCATCGTGGAGCTTTGGTTCATTTGCGAACCTCCCACAAAGAACTTCAAACAAGACAACCCCAAAAGAGTATACGTCTGATTTTTGTGTAAGATAACCGGCAATCAAGTACTCTGGATCAATATATCCAGGCGTGCCACAAGCATTGGAGGTAACAAAGGTAGACGGCATATTCGCAGGGCCCATTCTTGACAACCCAAAATCTGAGACTTTAGCTTTCCAATTCTCATCCAGAAGAATGTTTGAGCTTTTGATGTCTCGGTGGAGAATTCTTTGTTGAAGTCCAACACCATCATGAAGATATTGCAACCCACGGGCAGCATCTAAGCAGATCTGAAGTCGTTGGACCCAAGTTAGACATGTGTTCTTTATATAATTGTCGAGACTCCCCCTGCTTTCATGCTTATAAACAAGTATCTTCTTGCCATTTTCATCGCAAAACCCAAGAAGTGAGACGATGTTTTCATGTTTATAAACCGAAAGTAAGGCAATCTCTGTTTTAAATTCAGGGTCTCCTTGCCCTTGCCGAGGATCCAGCACCTTTATGGCGATGGTGCCATGTTTTACAGACACGCCTTTATAGACCTTCCCGAATCCACCCCTTGCGATGATATTCCCCTCGGAAAATGCGTTAGTTGCATATGAGAATTCTTGGAGAGTAATCTTCATGTGCTTCACTTCTTCAATAAAAGATGACCTTTTATTCAAATATATATGATGTAAGTGGAAAGGGAAAAGAGGGGTAATATGTAGCAAATAAATGATTAAATGGAGCTGATGATGGATTTGAATCATAAGATAGAGATTACAGTCTTTTATAGGAGTTTGGATGCTAGTAAAATATATGAACGAGTTGTCAACTTGTTCCATACACATCAAACAATTGTTTATAAGTGATTCAACTATATGACTTGACCATATAACTACCAAGTGTTGTATTGATATATGGTCAACTTGTACTTTGCTTATGTCAAACACTTATTAAATAACCATTGGCGTTAACTCAAAACTTTTCTTTAATAGCGTTTGAAATATGATTTAAAATTTAATAACAAAGAACGCCTCATTATACCAAAAGATGCATATATGAAAATACATGCATGCATCATGTGTGTTTTTTTTAAACGGAGACTACATCAACAAATAATCTACTCCATGCATGTCTAAATCTGAATCTCTTTCTTCTTCGTAAAAGGCTAGAGTCTTTATCATTCAGCCTAAGCTTGGGAAACTCAAACACGTGACCTTCCATAGAGGGGTGCGCGCCCTATCAGCTGCGCCGATTTGTTATTGTGATTCAAGCCGAGTAAAATGAATATAACATGTAATCATGTAAATAAATGAAGAAAAATATAATATATATTTGAGTAAACTGCGATTTTCGTACATGTGACTTGTTCAAATATTTGGTTTTTAGTCCATTAGTTTCACAATAAACCACAATCCTAATTCATATCAGTGTGCTCCTCACGTGAAGAGCAGTTCTGTCTCTTTTCTCCCAAAATAAACCACAATTCTAATTCACAAGCCCCCTCAAGTGAAGGTCTGAGGTGTATTTGAAAAAAAAAAGACAAAATTGTCTCTCACGTGGAATGGCACGCTGATGAGTTTAACAACCAGACTTAACGAGATTAGTGAATTCGAGTTTAATTGCAAATGAAATGAAACCACTGAGACGAAATTTTGTAAAATTGAAATTATTGGACTAAAACCGCAGATTTGGACAAAAAACGTGGACGGAAATTACAGTTTACTACTTTACTCTATATATTTGGGCCCTCCAAGGAATTGGGCCTTGTGCGATCATTCATCCGCGCACCCTTTTCGGCCTTCTTGTTCATAGAGAGAACGAGAAGTGGGTAATTTGTGGTAGCTTATTGCCTCAGCGTACGACTCTTTCGAATGGCTGACTTAATAATGTATGAATTTTTCAAAGGGTAGACTTACTCTTACACCCGTAATTAAAAAGGTAAAATGAATGGAATGATCCAAGCACATGAGTTTTAGAATGTTTTTATAATTAAAAAAGTCATTCCACTTATTGAAGCAGTAAGTAAAAGACACAAAAAATAAGAAAATATATAAAAAATAAAAATAAAATGTAAATAAATAACGAGAAACGAAGTCAACCTTTTCCCTTCAACTTTGCTTTGATTTGTTTATTTCAACTCGTGTTAAGTTATAGTGTTAGGTTGCTAATGCCATTCTTTTAGATTTAGTTGGTGAATACAATTTTTTGTTTATTAGAAAACAATTCATAAAGGATAAGTATGCATCTACCAGCAAACTAATAATCATTTTCTCAAAACTTAAGGCGATAACAAAAATATTTAAATTTAATTATATTAATACGAACATGATCAAATTCATTTTATTTTTAACATGAAAGCGGTGAAAACCAATTTGCTGTTATTATTAGGTTTATTTTTATAGGTGTTTGCTGTTACTTTTTGTTCGTATTTGCTAATTTTCAATTATGAGACGTTATAAATATTTGTTGATTTATATTTTGTTGTTACTATAATTTTTTTTCTTTTTGTTGTTATAAGTATTTGCTGATATTTGTTGTTATTATTTTGTTCTTGATTTTGATTTTGTTGTTGTAATTTTTAGGTTTTTTCTTTGTTATTATAAATCATTGTTTATGTAGATTGGAATTGTAGTTGGTATATTTGTTTCTTACGTTATTATTTTTTTATAAATTAATATTATTTTCTACGTTCTTATGTTAAGATTAAAATGTATATATGAACCTTCCCCGATACATATATAGATCAAATATATCATCTAATATCGTTGTGTAGTCGAGA
This sequence comes from Bidens hawaiensis, assembly GCF_021521415.1. Lineage (NCBI taxonomy): Eukaryota > Viridiplantae > Streptophyta > Magnoliopsida > Asterales > Asteraceae > Bidens > Bidens hawaiensis. The sequence goes on along the minus strand of NW_027497726.1, from coordinate 122,893 downwards.
GTTCCTTGGTGAGGATGTCAATGATATATAAACATTAGTTGATATAACGAACTCTTAAGAGGATGTGTCAAGTACACCTTATTTCTAATGAAACGTTGGTTAATCTCAAGTATGAGTGGGAATTTCTGACACGACGTCGGGTCAATACGTGATCAATATGCGCTTACTATTTGATCCCTGTGTCCAGCCCGATTTCCGGCATCAGGTCATGTAATTAAGTTCCTCTCAAATTTTTGGGTTCGCGTGTTGGATCTGCCAACCCACGAACACCACCTATTTAACACAACTTCTCTCAAGGAATTATGATTTGTTATGAGTCAACGAACTTAATTCTCAATGTTTTTTCGTGATTGTGTTGTTATACAGGTTAAAAACATAATGATACGACCTAATTAGAAATCATTAAACTTAGGGATAAGACAAACTATAACTAGAGAAATTTAAATTTGGGGCTCTTGTATATAATTCATACGTTATCTTTATATAATTTGAATTCACTGTTCATGAACAGCATGCCAAAAGTTGGGCTACAAGAGTTCTTGATGTTAACCTTAATTAAATCCTACTTTGACTCAAATTAACGATTTTAAGTTGTATCATTGTATCAAGTTATACTTATCATTGAATCGGCCTCATGTTTTCATTGTTTCCAACACTATTTATTCTTTGTATAATCTCCGTTCGTTATAATATAAATGATTTGAGTTAAAATCTTATATAAGAGAGTCTAAGAGTGAATAATCAAGAATTCCTAAATAAACTTGTCACAAATGGTTTGGCATATATGTACATGTAATATGATGTATGTATACATATTTTTGGGGGTGAAACTTAAAGGATAAAGAATCAATCATTGTACAACATTTAGTTGGCTTTTTAATGATTTGTCAGTCACTTTGTGTAGTTGAAAGTGAAACATGAAGATAATAGGCTGTTTTGGTAGGGATGGATATTACTATTCTGGTTGTACTGTTATTTGTGAATTTTCATGCCACTTGATGGTAAACATTGTGATTGTAGCATGTGATCATAGCAGTCTATGATGATGTAAAATGATCATTCTGTTCAATCCTTCTTATCGTTGTATAATCAAGTGAATCGGTTTCGACTTTAGTCTTGAATCCAATTCGCCACATGCCAGCAGAGTCACACGATCTTGTTATTGCCAGTCTATTACCATTTCTTCAAACAATTTTAAACCTTGACTTGGATGGCCATAACGAACATGGATTGATATGATCAAATGACTTAAGTCCAATAAACAAAACATTGCATAATTCAAGCACGATGCTTCATCATACATGTAATTTACAATTTTACATTTCTCATCCTAACTATGACTCGTTATTATTAAATAACACATGTTGAACCGTACATGAACTACATGATCCGACTCTAGCCTGCCTTTGATTATCTTTCCATGAACCTTTTGGGCAAGACCCAAATCACCAACGCTCTTATATATGTGTCTAGCTAGTCTGTCATAGAGTTACCCAAAGAAGAGGCCCTCAAGTAAGAAAACCGAGGAATAAAATGTTGGAAAATTTGTTACGTGTGCATTAGTAGGTTGTTATGACACAACAAATGCACACTAATAGACATTGATGAATGAGATATCGATGTGTGATTGTGTGTATTATGAAAGAAAATACTATAGTGGTGTATCCCACATTGGTGGGATGAAAAACTTGTGCCTTGTTTTTCCTCTATAAATAGAGAGGTAAACTAAGTTGCAACACACACCAAACCTTACACACAACACAAGCATTGTTGCAAGGTTTTTCTAACTTCTTCTTCTTCTACATTTCTGGTTTCTTTTATTCGAACCTTTTTCAGGTTTACGGTTAACTCCGGCATTACTACTGCTCCGGCTGTTGTACCTTGGGAAACAACGAGTTCTCTTGGGAGACTCGAAATATTGTTTTAAGGGCCCCGTGTTCAACACGATCATTAGCCAAATCGTTTATTTTTTTTTTCTTTTTCGTATTGTATTTGGTTTATTTCTTTGATTCTGTAATGTATTTCAGATTCTTGTATTGTATTGTATGAGTAATAAAACTGTTTGTTAATTTTCTGTTTATTTACTCAATTCACAAATTCGGTTCCTACAATCTTAAAACAATATTTTTAAAACCGTTTCGTGAAAACTTTGTTTAATTTTCAGAAACTATTCTGTTTTGATCCAAACCAGTTTTGTTTCAAAATAGTATATGTTTTAAAAACAGTTTTTTCTTTTCTGTTTTGGTCTCAGAATCAAGAATTGGATCTTCAAAGATGGACTTAGACAGATTCGTTCTTGGTTTAGCATTCTGAAATCAGAAAAGGCTCATTTTTTGGGCTGTTTTTGGCTATCTAGCACGGGATAGCTTATCGTGAAAACTTTGTTTAAATTTTCAGAAACTATTCTATTTTGATCCAAACCAGTTTTGTTTCAAAATAATATATGTTTTAAAAACAGTTTTTTCTTTCTGTTTTGGTCTCAGAATCAAGAAGTGGATCTTCAAAGTTGGACTTAGACAGATTCGTTCTTGGTTTAGCATTCTGAAATCAGAAAAAGCTCCTTTTTGGGCCGTTTTTGTTATCTCGCACGAGATAAAGCTATCTCGCACGGGATAAATTTATCTCGTAAATTTCAGATTTTTCTGAATTTTTTTTTCTAAGTTACTAACTTGGTCTGATTTCTGTGTTGCAAGAATGACAGGACCAACCCCAAACACTTCTAATGCTACCCCTGATGTCCATTTGACCAACCCCCACACTTCCAATGTGGGAGCGACCACAATGGCTAACCATGCTGAAAAACCCGAAAAGTTCACGGGTGTCCACTTTAAGAGGTGGCAGCAGAAAATGTTTTTCTAATTGACAACCTTGAACTTAGCACAGTTCTTGGAGAAAACAGCCCCCATACCCACTGCCCAAGATGATGCCCAAAGTGTGAGTGCTTTGGACGCTTGGAAACATTCTGAATTTCTATGTCGCAATTACGTGCTCAATGGTTTGGCGGATCCATTGTATAACGTCTATTGTGGGATAAAGACAGCCAAAGAACTATGGGAGTCTTTAGACAAGAAGTATAAAACCAAAGATGCGGGAACAAAGAAATTTGTTGTGGCCCGTTTTTTGGACTTTAAAATGGTTGACTCCAAGACTGTGATCACCCAAGTCCAAGAACTACAAGTTATACTTCATAAAATTCATGCCGAGGGTATGACACTTAGTGAAACGTTCCAAGTTGCAGCCATAATTGAAAAGTTGCCTCCTAGTTGGGTTGAGTTTAAGAATTATCTTAGCACAAACGAAAGGAGATGACTATTGATGAATTAATTGTTCGTCTTCGAATTGAGGAAGACAATAAAACGGCTCAAAAATCAGCTCGTGTGGAGCCAATGGCTAAGGCCAACATGGTTGAACTTGGACAATCTTCTAGGGGGGCATAAGGGTAAGGGTAAAATGAATAAGGGAAAGGAAAGGTGAACCTTGGACCGAAGAAGGAGGTTGTGAAAAAGAAACCTCAATCTTCAAACTTCCAAGGTGTTTGTTACAATTGTAATGAGAATGGCCATCGTGCGAACCAATGCAAGAAGCCTAAGCGTGAGCGTGCGCATATGGTGGATGAAAATGGTGAACCGTTGGTGGAAATGATCACCGAGCTCTCGGCAATGATTGAAGAAATCAATCTTGTGGGGGACAAACCGCAAGGATGGTTCATTGATACGGGTGCGACCCGTCATGTGTGTGGTGACAAGACCCTCTTTAGCACCTTTAAGGAGGCTGCTAGTGATCCTAAGTTGTTTATGGGGAATCAAGCAACGGCCGACATCAAGGGTGAAGGGAATGTGATCTTGAATATGACTTCGGGAAAAGAGCTTACTTTGAGCAACACTTTGTATGTGCCCGAAATTCGTAAGAATTTGGTTTCGGGTTGGTTGCTTAATAAGTTTGGTTTTCGTTTAGTGTTTGAGTCGGACAAGTTTGTCTTGACTAAGCGTGGAATGTATGTTGGTAAGGGCTATGCCCTCAATGGTATGTTTAAACTTGATGTAACCGTGATTGGAAATGAAATGAATAAGGCATCTACTTCTGCTTATATTATTGAGTCTTTAAATTCAAATGTTTGGCATGGTAGATTAGGACATGTAAATTTCAATTCACTTCGTCGTTTAATTAAATTAAAAAGCATACCAACATTCCACATTGATACAAACTCGAAATGCGAAACATGTGTTGAATCCAAACTTACAAGATCATCCTTCAAATCGGTTGAAAGAATAACCGAAACACTTGATTTAATTCACACCGATGTGTGCGATTTAAAAATGTGCCCAACAAGAGGGGGAAACAAATATTTCATCACGTTTATTGATGATTGCTCGAAATATTGCTATGTATATTTACTTAAAAGTAAAGATGAAGCAATAGAAAAATTTATCTTGTTTAAAAATGAAGTTGAGTTACAACTTAACAAGAAAATTAAACGTGTGAGAAGCGATCGAGGAGGTGAATACGTTTCACCATTTGCGGATTTATGCGCACAAAGTGGCATAATACATGAATTAACCCCTCCTTATTCTCCACAATCAAATGGCATGGCAGAACGAAAGAACCGTACATTGAAAGAGATGATGAATGCCATGTTGGTTAGTTCTGGGGTGAGCCATGACATGTGGGGGGATGCCATTTTAACGGCAAATTATCTTTTAAATAAGATACCTCTCAAGAATAGGGACGAGACTCCTTATAAGTTATGGAAGGGAAGAGAACCTTCATACAAATACATGAAAGTGTGGGGGTGCCTAGCTAAAGTCACCGTACCACCTCCTAAGGCTCTTAGGATTCGTCCCAAAACTGTTGATTGCATTTTCATTGGATATGCTCACAACAGTAGTGCACATCGGTACATGAATCCAAAAATCCAAATGTACACGTAAACACTTTCATGGAGGCGATCCCCAATACTGTCTCGTATTTTGAGCACGTGTTTCCTAAGTTAGGACACACACATGAGGCCTCATCGACACGAGCGAATGATGTAGGTGCAAGCTCGTCAACACAAAATGACGACTTGGTTCATGAAGGAACACATGAACGGCCCGAGACTGAGGATGGTGATTTAAGACGAAGCAAAAGACAAAAGGTTGCAAAATCCTTTGGTCCTGACTTCGTAAGCTTTATGGTTGAAGGTGAACCTAATACCTACCATGAAGCGGTGACCTCACCTGAAGGACCTCAATGGAAAGAAGCAATCAAGAATGAAATTGATTCGATCTTACAAAATCATACTTGGGAATTGGTAGATCTTCTAGTTGGTTGCAAACCACTTGGATATCGTTGGATATTCAAAAAGAAGATGAAAGCCGATGGAAGTATTGATAAATACAAGGCGAGGCTAGTGATCAAAGGTTTTAGACAAAAGGAAGGTCTAGACTACTTTGATACTTACTCACCTGTAACACGTATAATCTCTATAAGGTTGGTGCTTGCAATCGCGTCTTTACGAAGTTTGGAAGTGCACCAAATGGATGTAAAAACGACTTTTCTAAATGGTGATTTGGAAGAAGAGATATACATGGAGCAACCTGAGAGTTTCTCCGCCCCTGGTCAAAAGGGCAAAGTATGCAAACTCATCAAGTCTTTGTATGGCTTGAAGCAAGCTCCAAAACAATGGCATCAAAAGTTTGACCAAGTCATGGTTGGCAATGGTTTCAAAATTAATGAGTGTGATAAATGTGTTTATGTTAAAAACACAAATGGAGGTTATGTTATTTTATGCCTTTATGTGGATGACATGCTTATCATTGGGAGTAATGATAAAATGGTTCAATCTACAAAAGACATGTTAAAGGCACGATTTGACATGAAAGACATGGGTTTAGTTGATACTATTCTTGGAATAAAAATCATTAAAACCAAAGAAGGTCTTACTTTGAGTCAAGCACACTATGTCGACAAGATTCTTGAAAAATTCAACAAGGAAGACAAGCGAGTGGCTCGTTCTCCTGTTGACACTACTCTACATCTATGTAAAAATAGAGCTGAGCCGGTTGCTCAATTAGAGTATTCAAGAATCATTGTAAGTCTAATATATCTCATGACATGTACGAGACCCGATTTAGCATACGCGGTGAGTAGGCTAAGTAGATATACTAGCAATCCAAGTGTTCAACATTGGAAAGCTATTATAAGGGTGCTTAGATACATAAGATACACAAGAGACTATGGTTTGCATTATACCAACCATCCAGCTGTGATCGAAGGGTATACTGATGCGAACTGGATTTCGGATATGAAAGATTCCAAATCAACAAGTGGGTACGTGTTCCTACTTGGTGGGGCAACAATATCTTGGAAATCATCCAAACAAACTGTAATTGCTAGATCCAAAATGGAGTCTGAATTCATTGCCTTAGACAAATCTGGGAAAGAGGCAGAATGGTTACGTCAATTCGTGGAAGACATTCCACAATGGCCAAAGCCGTTGTCGGCAATTTGCATACATTGTGACAGTGAGTCTGCAATTGGTAGATCTCAACATTCAATGTATAATGTCAAATCAAGGCATATGAGACGTAGACATAACACGATACGACAACTACTGTCAACGGGTGTTATCACGATTGACCATGTGAGGTCAGAAGATAACATTGCAGACCCGTTAACAAAAGGCTTAAGCACGGATAAATTTTATAAGTTGTCGAGAGGAATGGGACTAAAGCCCGCGATAAAGGAAGTATGAGGGAAACATAACTTAGCAGACTGGAGATCCCAAGAGCTAAGTTCAATAGGAAAACTTAATCATATGACCAGAGGCAGTCACTGTGGGGGAGTACCCCAAAACCAAAGGGAGTCTTGAACTTCCTAGTCCTTTCTCCTAGGGAGTACCCTAAAACCAGTGACATCTGGGAGAGGTTAAGCATATTAAGGTTAAGTGAAAATAACCATGATGCTTTTAATGATTCATGGGAATCATCTATGTTAGAGAGTGGTCGCTTCGAATGGAATTGTGGGGAGGCGCAATTTCCTAGAGCTCTCGCAGAACCAGGACCGTGATCCATGACCATTACGGACACAAGAATGAGGGGTTGACCAAACCAGGGAGAGTATTGTGTGAAGGCATATTGTTGTCTACACAAATGGGGGTCTGTTCAAAGTCATCGCGGCTACAAACCGCTAGGAGGCTAAGTATGCTTCACAACGGAATGTTCAAAGGGTAACACCTACCTATCCGGCAATACTCAACTGCTGAAACTTACTTCAAAGAATCGATTTCCATTCATGTGGGGGATTGTTGGAAAATTTGTTACGTGTGCATTAGTAGGTTGTTATGACACAACAAATGCACACTAATAGACATTGATGAATGAGATATCGATGTGTGATTGTGTGTATTATGAAAGAAAATACTATAGTGGTGTATCCCACATTGGTGGGATGGAAAACTTGTGCCTTGTTTTTCCTCTATAAATAGAGAGGTAAACTAAGTTGCAACACACACCAAACCTTACACACAACACAAGCATTGTTGCAAGGTTTTTCCAACTTCTTCTTCTTCTACATTTCTGGTTTCTTTTATTCGAACCTTTTTCAGGTTTACGGTTAACTCCGGCAGTACTACTGCTCCGGCTGTTGTACCCTGGGAAACAACGAGTTCTCTTGGGAGACTCGAAATATTGTTTTAAGGGGCCCCGTGTTCAACACGATCCTCAGCCAAATCGTTTATTTTTTTTTCTTGTTCGTATTGTATTTGGTTTATTTCTTTGATTCTGTATTGTATTTCAGATTATTGTATTGTATTGTATGAGTAATAAAACTGTTTGTTAATTTTCTGTTTATTTACTCAATTCATGAATTCGGTTCCTACATAAAACATTTCTAGCTACTCCATCATCATGAGTTTCAAGTTTATTCAAAATTTCATCAATTGGGATACATGTAAGTCTATCCAAGATACTCCAACTTGTAAACCATAATCATTGAAGCATTCAACAGATCTTGGGTCCTAGTGGTGAACGATTATTACTCGGCTCCATTACCAAACAGTTTATGGATCCAACTAACATCTTTAGGAGGTCAATGTGATCGACATCATCTAGGACAATTAATACATTGTTTTGAGATAATCTTCTCTCGATCTCGTATATTCCTTGTTCATTGCACTTTAACATCACTTTTGATTTCAGAACATTTGAGAGAATTTTCTCTTGTAATGTTTTTAAGCCATGCATTCTCGATTTGGCCCATTTTTGACAAAGCAGCAACCTCCGAATTCATGACGTATGTTGACACTTACTTTAGCACTTGCTTAAGTACATGTTATTAATTAAGCAATTTATGTGAAATGTCATCACAAATTTTTCTGATGGCTTTTGCTTCATGCCTGTACATTTCATAAATGAGATAATTAGCTCATGATATGCACACAAAAAAAAGCATATATTTCATTAAGTGCTTAACATACACTTCAGTGCAGGTTAAGAAAGAAAGCTCCTATGTTGTAAAGACGCTACAAATTGACCGTGGCGGTGAGTTCAATTCTAATCAGTTGCTCATGTGAAGAAAGAGTCCGACTAGATTAAAAAGTTAAGTGATAGGAGTTGTGCTATGGTGTATTTAATATAAATTGATTGTTAGGATTATGTAATTAGCGTGTCAAAAATTATAATAAATAAAAATGGTCGATCTTAGTTGATATCATTTTTCGTGTTCGTGTGCCTAATATTGCTAATATAATTGCCATCACAAAGACATATTTTTTTTTCTAATAAGTAATGAAAGAGAATAAGATTATTGTTATAATTAATGCCTTATGTATATATATATATTTGAAGAAATCAAGAAGAAAATTACCCATTGGCCACGGTCCGAAGGTCCCATCCAGAAAGGTTACCAGCCTTCACAAGTGCTTCTCTCCAAGATTCAACTTTGTTCCTGTTTTCCAACTCATGTCGGGCAAGCGCTTCTCCATAATACCTTGTTTGTTTTCTTGGTTCTGAGGGTTCCACGTCATAAAATATAGGTATAACGGTTTGCCTTCTCTCATCCCTGTTTTTCATGATAAATGCAAGTTCATCCAAGCACCAAGACGAATTAGCATAATTTTGTGAGAAAACAATGATGGCTATCCTTGATTCTTGAATAGCCGTAAAGAGATTGGGCCAATGAGTTCTCCCCTAGGAAGTAGCTCATCGTCCTTGTAAGTTAAGATTTGTCGATCTTGTAGAGTGAAGAAGAGATGATCTACAAATGTCTTGCGTGTATCTTCTCCTCTGAAGCTAATAAAGACATCATACTTCCACGATGGAGAAGAAGAGGATGTCTGCGATAACCTGTTGAGTTGTTTGAAATTGATTAACAAAAATGCAGTTACTAAAATTTTACACATTAGAAAGATATTACTTATAATTGATATGTTGTAATGGTGGTCATTGGCAAGGCTTTTATTGTAGGAAGCTGAAAGTTATATGAAAAAAAATATATGATATAATGTTTTTAATTAGTATTTTCTATTATATTATACTGTTTTTTTTCAACTAAACATACACACACACACCCTTTTTTAATCAAAACACCCGGCCAAGATTTGAATTGGATTTCACCAAAAATACTTTGCTTCCTACCACTGGACTACAACCCAAGCCATACGGTGAGATTTATACTATGCTAATTGTTTATTTTCTTGCTAATATGAAGATGGTGCCCCTACATCTCCCCTCATCCCACCGTCCACAAATCTTACGAATAGCGCTTTGTTATCAGTGAGATTTATTGGGTATGTTTGTTAGTTAGAAAAACCATGTTATTTATAAACCCGAACGCTGAAAAATATTTTTGAGCATGAAATGAAATAATTTTGTTACAGAAAATACCCTGATCGTCCTTGGTGATTAGAAGCACAGGCCTCATCATTCCGCCATAATCCACTTGTTGCCTATCACAAACAACCAAACAAAAGGATTCTAGATTAGATCAGGCATACTGGTTTTTTTAATTAAACCGCCACAACTTACTAGTTGCTTATCAAGAGCTTTCTCTAGTTGTTCCATGACCTTCTCCATTGTTGGGCGTTCACGTCGGCTCATCAAACATTGGTAGGAAATGGTTGCAAATGTCAGTAAGGATGCTTGGTTTATCTGTTTCTTTAGATCTGGATGAATGATCTCATCTAATGTTTTCCTTTCCCAATGCTTTTTGATCAAACTAGCTGAAAATTGATGCTCATCGGTGGACTCTCTAACCCGTGCTTCAAACAATATGACCCCAAAAGAGTAAACGTCAGATTCTTTTGTGAGAAGACCAGTTTCTTCGTAGGCTGGATCAACATATCCAATTGTGCCACTAGCAATATTCGAGAACAAAAAAGTAGACATCATCCCAGGATTCAATTTGTACAACCCAATATCCGAGATTTTAGCTGTCCATTTCTCATCCAAAAGAATATTGGAGCTCTTAATATCACGGTGGAGAATTCTTTGGCGAGATCCAGTACCATCATGAAGGTACTGTAACCCACGGGCAGCATCTAGGCAAATCCGAAGCCGTTGGATCCATGTTAGATCTGTGCTGCTTAAATGTTTGTCGAGGCTGCCGTTGCTTTCATACTTGTAAACAAGTAACCTCTGCCCATCTTCATAACAAAATCCGAGAAGTGAGACGATGTTTTCATGTTTATAAACAGAAAGTAACGAAATCTCGGTTCTAAATTCTTCTTCTTGTTGGCCATACTGAGGATACAACATCTTTATGGCGATGTTGCCATGTTTACCAGATACGCCTTTATAGACAATCCCGAATTCACCACTTCCAATGACGTTCCCATTGGAAAATCCATTAGTTGATTTTGCTAAATCTTTCAGAGGAATCCGCAAACAGTTCAGTACTTCTTCGACGGAAGACATGATCAGCTTTGAATAGGGAGAGGATTTAAAAGGCTTAGAAGGAGATGACACTTTTTCTAAATAGGGGGTGAGGTAGAATAAATTAGATGAACACGTTTTATATAGATATAACTCAAAAACAATCTGGTTGTATAGATATAATATATTGGTTCAAATGCTTTCCACACTATATAGTCATATAGACGGCTATTAAAACAGACAAATCCATCAAAGTCTTTCGGCGAAGGTGGGTTCCGTGGGTAAACATAACATGGGTAATGAATTTACCGACCGGTAAGTGACAGAATTTACCTAGAGATCGGAAAATGTCAATGATGGATCAGCAATTTACTAATAAAAAAATTGGCTAAAAAGAATGCATTTAATCCTCCATAATATTTTGCATTCATAGTATTTTTGTCCGGTGAATTTGCGGGATCCTAGAAAATCCGAAACTTTTTTTTAATGATATTGAAGAAAAGAGTATCCTACAAAAATTCATAGAATTAGAGATACTTTTCTTCTTCTTATAGGAAATGATCAAGGAATACTTGGTTTATTTAACATACACACTTAACATTCTCCATCAAAAGAATAAAATGTGTGACAAAATAATTCTCTTTGACAAATTAACTTCCTATAGTGTTAAGTCTAGATTGGAGGCTCATTGTTTGATACTGTGTTCTAGCCCACCAACTTTGTAAGGACATAAGTTATTTTATATAAATTTTAAAATGAAAATACAATTTAAAGTCCATCAATTACTTTAAAATTGCCAAATTGTATGTGAATGAATAAGAGAACTTCTTGGTTGTTGCCTAATCCAAATAAAAAAATGTTAAAAGTTATGGACCAAAGTATAATTTTCTATGGTTGCGTGGAATTTTCTATGGTTGCGCATCCGCGGCAGCACGCCTACTGATTTGGAACAAGCTTTTATTTTGGATTCTTAGACACACGGACCGTTACTTATGAGCCAGTGGTCTAATGGTATCCCCTCACAAATGTAAAGTTGTGAATTCAAAATTTTGTAAGTGCAAGGTAAATATAGAATTTTATTGTAAAAAAAAAAAAGAAATAAGTAAGCTACACAGTTCGTTTCATTCTTATAAGAATTGCTCCCGACGTGCAACGACCATTCATCATCTAAACCAATTCCACATGACCTTTCCCCTAGGTAAGTCCATTACTCTTTCCGGTGATCTAACGCTTCCAGTTTTTTTACAACACCCAATTATCCCCTCGATTGGTGTTGTATCTTCGACATACCACATCCAACTTGCTCCTTCGACAAACCAAACTCGAACACCATCTTCCTTTAGGTTCTGTCATCCAGGTGAGTGGAACTCACAAGTTTTTGCGGCTTTATGCCACCTTGACACTCCCGGAAACAAGAATCTAAGTATTTTTAACTCTTCGTCGTTTTTGAGCTATTCAATCCCGCCGTCATGAACACCGCCATTCAATCATATTAGATCTTCTCCTAACCATCATTGCTTTGCCATGATTTTAGAACATCTTGGTGTATTGACTTTGACTTGCCAAATGTCGGCGAACCGAACTTGTCAAGGCAAACCTATTATTTAATCAAATTGGAATGTGTGTATTCTACGTCACACATAATCGGCACCGTTACGCTTCAAAGACTATGCTAAAAGGTGGCGACGTGGCGTTACTTGTGCTGAGCCAATTATGCCGTTACTGACTCCCGTTTGCCAGTACTAGTTTAAAGATAAAACATCCATCAAATGTACTTCAACAGCATATTTAACAAACCAAAAATTTCAACTGAAATCCTATTTACTTGTAACTGACTTTTTTTTTAACAAAATAATATAAACTGTGAATATTGAAGACTTCACATTATGGTGTGATTCATCATGAAAGGACAATCTTTACTGTCGTGACAATTGACAAACTAACCATTTCATCACTCAAGTCTTCTTGGAGCTTCAGTTTGAGCATCGATACTCTCCAAATTAGTCAATGTTGCAAAGTATTTAAGACTTTGACTAATAGTTAAAAGGTCTGGTTAGACCATGAGTCATGTCAACAGTACATATTTTCTTCCATCCAATTTAAACAGTTGGTTCATCAACAAACACACACGTCACAATTTCCCATTGAAATAAGTAAATACCAAATCTAGCTTGAGAACTAATATTGATTTCATGATAGGCTCAAACTTTTTGGAGGCCTAAGTTGAAAAAGAAATATAGTTATTTTTTCTTTTTTTACTTATAAATTTCATTAATATACATGCTTGGAAAAAGAATAGCCTGCAGTGTTACTGTTTTTCTCACCAACTATCAACTTTACAAGCAGATTACTAAACAAGAATCGATCATTGATTTGTCATATACACGTTTAATACACGCCTGAGTGTAAGATACACTTACCTTAGCCCGTAGGATTTACTTGGACTTGAATTGTTACACCGACTCGTCCACCTCCAAACTTCAACCTAGTTAGCAACATTTATTTCAACCAGTAACATGTTAGGATGCATAATTCATAACTATTTTGCACCATTTAATTTATAAATAAAATCAATGATATATACCCAACATATTTATTACAACTATTTCATACACGATTCAATACAAGAGTCCATAACTAATCACATTATTCACATTCATTTAATATGTTGACAAGGATTCATTCATTAAAATAACACAATGTATCAGTTTATTGAATTTCTACCAATTCATTCATTGTGACATTTTAACAACACTTAGTGTGCATGTTTAAACTTTTTTATCTTTTATGATGTTTTTTTTTTCGTTCAATCTCATCCCTTTTTGTTATTACTATATCAATTGAAGTTGTTGAATTAATGGTTTCTATCTGTTAATTGAAACAAGATATGAAGCTTTTCATCCAAACAATCAAATTTAATATGCAACAATGAAGATTTAGAAGAAGACAATACTTACAATGAGCTTTCAATTATTCAAAACTATACAACTAAAAAACATGTTACAAAGAAAAAAAAAGATGAAACAACATGAAAATAGGAACAGCAAGGCTTGCAGCGGCACGACTCCAGTCCCCTCAAATAGATAACCAGTCGGAAATATCTCTGTCCACTCCATCATCACGTATTTTGAAATTTTTAAGAGTTTCAGCAACTGAGATAGCTTCAAGTCTGTTTAAGATACTCATCCACTCACTCATGTCTTTGCCGTGTAGATGGAGTTTCAGCAACTGAGATAGCTTCAACTCACAAGTTTTTGAGGCTTTATGCCACCTTGACACTCCCAGAAACAACAATCTAAGTACTATTAACAAAAAAAAAAAAAGAATAAGTGTGAATATTAAAAACTTCACATTATAGTGTGATTCATCATGAAAGCACTATCTTAACTGTCGTGACAAACTAACCATTTCATCAGTCAAGGCTGCTTGGAGCTTCTGTTTGAGTATCGATTTATACTCTCCAAATTACTGACCCGACCCTTTTGCCCGTAGTAGTTTTAACTTTTAATCTAAACATCATCATCTATGACCCAAATTCAAGGATTCTAGTCAAAACCTACATACAAGATTTAATATGCAACAATGAAGATTTAGAAGAAGACAATACTTACAATGAGCTTTTAATTATTCAAAGTTATACAACTAAAAAACTTGTTACAAAGAAAAAAAAAGAGAGAACAACATGAAAATAACTTGGAACCGCAAGGATTGCAGCGGCACGATTCCAGTCCCCTCAAATAGGTAACTGGTCAGAAATATTCCTCTCCACTCCATCATCACGTATTTTGAACTTTTTAAGAGTTTCAGTAACTGAGATAGCTTCAAGTCTGTCTAAGATACTCGTCCACTCACTCATGTCTTTGCTACGTAGATAAGTGCCTAAACGTTTAAGCGCTGATGGATGCCCGCCTAACTTAGAAACCATATTCTGTGAAACATCCTCGAAACCTTCCTCAGGTTTACTTTCCCCAAATGCATGCATCATGAAGAGTTTAATAGCCTCTATATCATCTAGCATCTCCACATTATGTGGGATGGCATCCTGAGCAATCACCAGATCTTTGTTTCTAGTGGTAAATATTATTCGGCTCCCGTTACCAAACCAGGTTTTGGATCCAGCTAACATCTTTAGGTGGTCAATGTGGTCTACATCATCAAGGACAATTAAAACACTTTTACGAGACAGTCTACTACCCATCTCGGATATTCCTTGTTCAGTGCTCGTTAACATCACATCCGAGTTCAGAATATCTTTGAGGATTTTCTCTTGTAAAGTTTTCAAGCCATGCATTCTTGATTCAGATCTAACGTTTTTGATAAAGCAGCAACCTTCGAACTCATGACGTATTCCATTATAAATAGAAGATACAAGAGTAGACTTACCACTGCCCCACATTCCACATATTCCAACCATATAAACACCACCTGACCCAATAACTTTTAGAAGTGACCCCAAATTTTGCATGCGGGTCTCTAAGCCAATTAGGACGGTGCTCGCATTTGCTTCCCACCGTTGCATCAAGCTAAGCAACCGGTTTGCAATATGGTCAACCAGTTTTACGGTGTATTCTGCTTCCTGCCTAGATGTAACAGAAACAGCATACTTAGTTCATACATGCCATGAATTACTTAACGTACACTGCAGCGCTTCACTATCACTCGAATCCTTTAAAACAAAATGCATCCTAGATTTTGCATTACAACAAAACTTAGACAAACAAATCAATTACATAAGTACTTTGTAATGATCCCCGTGTAGGAAAAATATGTCGATTTTTAGCTTAATGATTTTCTAAAGTAAAGATACTACAATATATATTGCAAAAACAAATTGTCATATATAGCAAATAAAAATAAATATTCTACTAGTAAATTATGAAGGAAGATGAGATTGTAGTCATAGACTAGTGTTCGCCTGTAAATGTAATTGACACGTAGATTACAAACATCTTTTATAAATATGAGGTGGGATCTGGTACAAATAAAATTAACTTACTAAAACATACAAATAACTAGTGTAACTACAGTTTTGAACTATAGAGTAATTATGTTATAAAAAAAATAAAATAGTGTAATAATAATTACTCTAGTTCAAAAGTGATATAATAATAATAATAATAATAATTACATTAGTGTTAACATAATTGCATTAATTATTTGTACTCTTCTCATAATAAAAGTCATTTGTATTTAATCCAATATGTGTGTGTGTGCGCGCGCGCGCATGATAAAATGAATTGAGAAAATTACCCACGGGCTTGGTGAGCATCCCATCCAGTAAGCATACTTGCCATCGTAAGTGCTTGTCTCCAAGATTTTACTTTGATGTTGCTACTCAACTCATGCACGGCAAGCGCTTCCTTATAATGCTCTGTTTGTCTTCTCACATAGGAGGGATCCACGTCATAGAATATAGGTATAATGATTTTCCCTTTCTCCTTGTTTTTCATAATAAATGCAAGTTCATCCAAGCACCAAGAAGAACTAGCATAATTTCGTGAGAATACTATGATGGCTATCCATGATTCTTCAATAGTCTTAATGCGGGACGGACTGATGGTTTCTTCCTGAGGAAGTCGTCCTTCGTCCTTGTAAGCGAATATTCCTTTATGTAAAAGAGCAACGTAGAGATAATCTACAAATGTCTTGCGGGTATCTTCTTCTCTGAAACTAATAAATACGTCATACTCATACTTCCCCGGCCGAGAAGAAGAAGAAGAGGCCGGACTGGATTGAGAAGAGGATTCCAATAACCTGTTGAGTAGTTTCGAATTAATTACTGTAAATACATCTTGGATGGCATCGCACTTAATAAAAAAAATAGTGTAGGATAAGTCTTGGTAAGTTTCCTAGTTATAAATATGAAAAGGGTGCACTTAATATATTTATTATCATACGGTAAATGCATAGTTGACAAAGCAATAATTTTTTTATGGGTAAACTACCGTTTTCGTTCTTGTGGTTTGTCTAAATATGCGGTTTTAGTCAAATAGTTTCAAATTTGCGATTTTCTTCCCCGTGGTTTCATTTCACTTGCAAGTAAACCCAAACCCACTAACGCCGTTAAGTCTGATAGTTAAACTCATCAGTGTGCCCCTCACTTGAGGGCAATTTTGTCCTCTTTTTTTTCCCAAATACACCCAACCCCTCACTTGAGGAGGGCTTGCGGATTAAGGTTGGGGTTTATTTGGGGGAGAAAATGGATAAAACGGCTCCTCACGTGAGGGGACGCTGATGGGCTTAACGACCAGACCTAATGGGGCTAGTGGAGTTGGGTTTAATTGCGAATGGAATGAAACCACATGGACAAAAATCGCAAATTTGAAATTATTGGACTAAAATCGCATATTTGGACAAACCACAGAGACGAAAACCATAATTCACTCATATTTTATATACAAAGTTACATATTTATAATAAATCTGCATGTTAATAAATATTTGAAGCACTAAGGGAAACCAAACTACCTTGATTGTCCTCGGAGATGAGCAGCAAAGTCACCATCATAACGACTTTGTGCCTATTAGTAATACATCCAACAACTTTTGTTAGTGGATATAAAAAAACAGACATACTATAATATAAATAAGAGCAAACGATTTGATTAAACGAAGTATTAATTAATCTGGTTAACTAACTTTATCTATACATGCCAATGACCTTCAGTATATCTTAAAGCTTAAGTTTTGCTCAGGAGAAAACAAAATATATAACTCGAGTGAGTCCGATTTACAATATGCTAAAAATGATTGATTATTAATTATATAATTTATTTGTAACTGTTTTATATATAAATCCATAAATGTTTTATAAATTTTATGAAAATAATATACATTATTTGTTATGGTTATATATAATCATAAATCATAATAAAAAAACTTATACTCAATTTAGGTTTTAGCAAACCATGTTACTAGCCACTCAACTCGTTTACACTCTTACCTCCTACAGCCAAAACAAATGGATTCCAAAAATGTGGTGTTGGTGATTTTTATGGTTATCAAGTTACTCCCCAGTCCCATTAAAAGTGTCTATATTTTCTCTTTTATTTGTCTCATTACAAATGTGCACTTCCAAAATTTATTAGCCAATTTCCAAGTTTACCATTAAACACACACAACTAACATTAATAAACAATATTTATAGACCCAATTTTCAAGCGCATTATTGTCATTTGCTAAGAAAAAAAAAAATAATTTAATCTACCTTAAAGTTTGTGATTTTCAAACTAAGACACTTTGACTGGGACGGAGGGAGTATTTTTTAGTATAATTGAACTTTCGCATGACCAAATGAGAACACATATGAAAACATGTGAAGTGTTAAAAGGTGTGGAATACACAATCGATGGTTGAGGACGACTTTGGGCACTAAGGAACCTTTCGCCTCTAAACAATGAGGGTTCCCTGGGGCAGATGTCCGATCAGTGCGAGAAAATTTTATTCTACCTTATTGAAGCTTCATAGGAAGTTGCTTCGAATAAGATGGCGGGTAAAAAGTGGCAAGAAAAACGACTTTTAATATATAGTAATTAATTATCATACTAAGTCGCTATTGATTATTAGTGACAATCAATGATTAGTGGCAACATGGTTTAGTAGTGGCAAGTGAGCTTAGTAACTGTTTGGTTCATTCAGATCTGAATGAGTCAGGTCTGAATGAGCCTCTGTCCCATTAAACAACAACAACAAGTCTAAATGATTCAGACATAATTTTATCTATTTAGATGTTTTTCTGTTTGGAACCAAACAGTCTGAAGTCTGAATGAATCAGATGTAAACAAACAGCCTCTAAACAATGTATAACAACTTAATCACCATTCACCAGTAGTACGTTAATATCAAGCCATTGTAACTTAATTCACCAGTGACTTAGCTTGACAATATTAACTATGCACAATAGTGACGACACTTGCTTACTGCAGAGTATTCGTGTGTATTGACTAAGTTTTTCCAATTATACAGTCGACAGAAGTTATGCATCTCATTTGTTGTACTCTTTCACAAAGAGATGTAGTGTTTAGGGGTGTTCAGGAAAACCGAAATCCGAATAAATCTGAAATCCGAACCGAAACCGAAACCGAAACCCGATTAATCCGATCCAAATTCTTATTCGGATATTTCGGATCGGATTGATCCGAATATCCGAATAACTAATTCGGATTCGGATCGGATACGGATATGGATTTTAAAAAATTTCGGATAGTTCGGATTATTCGGATATCCGAATAATCCGATTAAAATACCATTTATTTTTATTAGTTTTTTTTATAACCCAACCCAGCCCAAAGCCCACTAATATTAACAAAACCTAGCAGTAACAGATGATAACTCATTTCATATCAAAAATATGACCTAGCAGCAACTACACCCACCGCCCTCTCAGCCGTCACTGCCCTCTTAGCCGTCCACCGCCGTAGCTCCGTCCACCGTCGTAGCTCCGTCCGTCGCTGCACGCTATCCACTATCTTCCACCCGCCATCCGTATTGAGGATAATGTCAAATTTATGCAGCTATATTAAGGATAATGGAGCATGTTGATGTGCGGTGGGCTTTTGGGAACACAAAGGCTTTTGGTTTGAAGTTTAACTCGGATCGGATAGGAAAGTCCGAATTGGATTTCGGATAGGCTTCTGAAATTTTAAAATCCGAACAATCCGAACCGAATAACCCGAATAACCCGTTATCCGATCCGATGAACACCCCTAGTAGTGTTCATCCCAATTATTATGATGGTTGGGTGTGAACAGGACCAATAAAGCGAATTGAAACCGAAATAACCAAAACCAAATGAAAATCGATTTGGATCGATTTATATATATTTTCGTAAAGACCAAATTTTCAGTTTGGTTTCGGTTTTGGACATAATTAAAACAATAAAAAAACAAAAAGGGGGGGGGGGAGGACCAACTGAATTAACTGATTTTCATTTTCTTTTTCGAATTTAAAATATTTATATAAGAAATTAACAAACAGGGTAACCCCTATATTCAAGACCAAATGAATAGTTATCAATTAATTAGTAATTAACAAAAACATGTGTGCCCATATGTAACATAATTGTTTTTCCGGTCCAAAACTTTCAAGCCTAAATGGCAAACCAAACCCAGAAAAGCCAAAACCAAGCGGTTTTTAAAACTGACTTCGGTTTTTATTTGGATTTAACCCAAACCTGTTCATGCACACCTCTAAGTCCTTTATATAAAGAAATATGTATCATCTATTTTATACACAAATTTACATCCTCTTTCGTGTAGAAAAAATTTATGAATTATTTTATTACTAACTAGGGTATAGCCCGTGTAATACACGGGTGGTTAAAAAAATACAACAAAAAAGTTAAATTTAATAATAGACGTAATAACATACCTTAGCAAGAGCATTCTGCAATTCTTCCACGACCGTCTTCATTGTTGGGCGTTCATTTCCACTCATCAAACATTGGTAGGCAATGGTTGAAAATGTAACTAAGGAAGCCATGTTTATGTCTTTCTGTAAATCGGGATAAATTATCTCCAATAATGTTTTCCTTTTGAAATGTATTTTGACCCAAACAGTTAAATTACGACGCGGGTCCGTGTACTCTCTAACACGTGTGAGCCTTCCACACAAAACTTCAAACAACACAACCCCAAAAGAATATACATCAGACTTTTGTGTGAGAAAACCGTTATTCAAGTACTCTGGGTCTATATACCCAATTGTGCCACAAGCATTGGAGATAAGAAAGGTAGAGTGCATATTCACGGGACCCATTCTGGACAAGCCAAAATCAGAGATTTTAGCTTTCAAGTTCTCATCCAAAAGTATATTCGAACTTTTGACGTCACGGTGGAGAACTCTTTGATGAGCTCCGTTATCATCATGAAGATATTGCAACCCTTTGGCTGCATCTAGGCAAATCTGAAGTCGTTGGATCCAGTTTAGATCTGTCCGCTTTAAGTGTTTGTCCAGACTTCCGTTGCTTTCATACTTATAAACAAGTATCTTTTGCCCATCTTCATCGCAAAATCCGAGAAGGAAGACAATATTTTCATGTTTATAAATTGAAAGTAAAGCAACCTCTGTTTTAAATTCATGGTCTCCTTGGCCTAGCCGAGGATCCAACTTCTTTATGGCGACGTTGCCATGTTTTACAGATACGCCTTTATAGACCTTCCCAAACCCACCCTTTGCAATGAGACTCTCATCAGAAAATCCGTTAGTTGCATCTGACAATTCTTTTAAAGGAAACTGCAAAATATCCACTTCTTGATTGGTAGACATGACTCAAGACCTTTAATATAAATACAATGTAATTAATTAAAAGTTCAGAAAGAGCTGATGATGGTTTTGAACATGGAGAGAGATGGCACTCTCTTTTTAAGGAGGTGAGGTAAAATATTAAAAAATGTGAAACAAAAAAGATGAACAACGCATATGACAAATATATGTCATATCAAATAATTAGTATGTAGACCTCACACGCTTTGCATTAGGCTGAGGGGTGTGGGGGGCGCGAGAGGGGGCGTGAGTGGGGGCGCCATCCAATAATATTGTGACGTGTGGCAGAGAGAGAAACTTGATAAGATGGGTGTTGGTAGTGGTGATAGCGCCCCGGGCCATGGTGTGGAGGGGCGCGAGAGGGGGCGCGAGCGGTTTATTTTTTTATTTTTTTATAAATGTATTAAAAAAACGTATTATTAAAAAAA
Source organism: Bidens hawaiensis (assembly GCF_021521415.1). Classification (NCBI taxonomy): domain Eukaryota; kingdom Viridiplantae; phylum Streptophyta; class Magnoliopsida; order Asterales; family Asteraceae; genus Bidens; species Bidens hawaiensis. Next base: position 101,353 of record NW_027497726.1, on the reverse strand, counting down.
CAAGAAATTATTTAAAAAAAAACACATTAATTAAAAAAACACATTAATATATAAAAAAAAATTAAAGTACTAAAGAAAAACATTATTCTTATTATTCGGCTTCGTCTTCTTCGATCAACCTCTTCCGGATACGTTCCTTTTGTTTTTCCATCAGCATTTGGTCGACCGGATTTAGGTGGCTGAAGTCTCTTGCAAGGAAGTCCAAATCTCTCATTCTTTTTTTTTCCTTTTTGTCAATAGAGACCACCTCCATGGTTTTGTTGAATTTATTGAGGGATTCAACAAGATCGTTGATGTTTACGGCTTCCCCCTCAGCCGGTTTTTTCCCCCTGGCGTCCCTTCCCAATGGCCGCCTCCTCGGCGGTGAAGACGTTTCCTCCCCCGCAACGTTTAGGTCGAATCCAACCCGGCAATCCGACCCGGCGGAAGTGCTGTACGCTCCAGACGAACTAGTTTTAGTCCGTTTCGGCCCTACTTCCGCATCAACGTCCGGCGCCACCAGCTCAACCCACTTAGAACACCTTCTCAACCTCTCCCACACCTTTACATCGTCCCACGTCTTCACCGTCCCATACCTCCGCAGGCACTCCTGCCTCCACTCTTCGACAGTGAAATTATAAACCGCCAAATCGTCACTGCCACTTGGTCTCATACGACCGGCGTTCCTGTTGAACAGATTAGTAAACAAGCCGACAAATTTTCTGATTTCGGTCCACCGACCCGAAATCATATCGGCGGTCCGCCCTGTACTCCCAACGAGCGAATAGAACGTCTCCCTAACCTTTGTCCAAAAGACCTTGCTCTTTTGGTAGTCCGCTGCAAAATGCATAAATGAATTTGTAAGTCATTTAACTTTTTTATTTAACTTTTTTATTAAAAATCATTTTTAAAAACGTTAAAACAATTACCGCAACGCCGATCCTCAGAAGTGACTATCCAAGCCCGACACAGGGCTTCCTTCTCATCCGATGACCACGGAGTGATTTTCCGTTTCGCCCTTCCGGTCGAAGCCGAACCCGACCCGTCCGTTGCAACTTGTTTTTTCCGGTGGACGCGTCTTCTTTGTCCCGCAGCTTCACCTTCTGGTTCTGGTTCTTGTGTCTCCGGAACTACAAAGTTAGGAGACGGTTGTATGTTGGATGGTTGAAAGCCGGATGGTTGTTGCGACCCCGAATAAAACATCGGTTGGTCCGGTGCCGACCATAAATCGTCGTAACTGTAATCTGATTCTAGGTTTGGGTACCAATTTCCAGCCATGTTTTTAAAAAAAGGTTTGGAAGATGGGGTGATTTCGGGTTTTGGGTGTGGTATGTGATATTGGTTTGGGTTTGATATATGTTTAATACAGAGAAACAAAATCGAGTTGGAAATAGGTTTGATATGGGTGTTGAAATGGGTTTGATATGGGTTTGTTACTATATATAGGAAAAAAAAACGTTTTTTTTTTTTTAAATAAAACACCCCCCAACGGCTATTCACGCTTTCCAAGAAAACTCTTGCGCCATTCTCAGCCGCTAGCACCCTGGCGCCTGCCTCGTTTTCCGCTCTCGCGCCCCTCTCGCGCCCCTATCGCGCCTCGGTGGTGTGGTGCTCGCGCCCCGGGGCGCGAGCGTCCGGCCTCTTGCGCCCTTCCTAGCGCTCCACACCCCTCAGCCTTATAGAATTTATTTTTGTAATGTTATTGTCGCATCAAAAGAATATACAAAACTTCCACACTATGTAGATGACTTTTAATAACAAGACAAATCCATCAAAGTCTTTCGGGGAAGGTGGGTTCCGTCGGAAAACATAGCATGGGTAATCGATGTACCGACCGGTAAGTGACAGAATTAACCAAGGGATCACTGACGGAAAACGTCAATGATGGATCAACAATTCACCAATAAAAACCTAGCAAAAAAGAATGCATTCAATCATCTATTATATCTTGCACTCATAGTATTTTTGTTAGGTAAACTGGTTGGACCCTAAAAAATCCGAAACCTTTTTTTAATGATATTGAAGAAAAGAGTATTCTACAGAACTTCAAAGAGTTAGAGAAACTCTTTTTCTTATAGGAAATGATCAAGGAATACTCGGTTTATTTAACATACACCAAAAGAATAAAATGTGTGAAAACCCTAAATTTAAAATAATTGATGTAATTAGTGAAGATTAAAAATGAAAGGTATATTTTTATATATTAAAGAATGAAAAGTGTATTTTACTCTAGCAAATTAAATTTCTGTAGTGTTAACTGTTAAGTCTAGATTGGAGGGTCATTGTTTGATTCCGTGTTTTAGAGGCCCACCAACTTTGTAAGGTGAATAAGTACGAGAACTTCTTGGTTATTGCCTAATCCAAATAAAAAATATTAAAAGTTGTGGTCCAAAGTCTTGTTATTATTTTCTATGGTTGCGCATCTGCAGCATCACGCCAGTCGATTTTGAACAATACGCCAGACGATTACTCATGACCCATTTGTTTAGTGGTATGTTGTCTGTCCTCATAAATATAAAGTTGTATGTTCAAATCTTTAAAAGGCGCAAGATAAAGGTGGAATTTTGTTCTTAAAAAGAAAGAAAATAATATATACACAGATCGTTCCATTCTTATAAGAATTGATCCCACAATGACCATTAATTCATGGTAGTGAGGTTTGATCCCCCTACCTCTCACTTGTAAAGTAAGTCTCTACCAATGAGCCACAACCAACTTATTTATAATATCCATAATATTATTTACGTATTGCATCTATTTTTAAATAATAATGAAGAGGTATGTACCCGCCTCAACACCGAGCAAGGCGGGTCAACCCACAAGATATAGACAAGAGGCTTGAAATCAAGACATTACGAAGGCACAAAGCCAAAACCTATGCGCATGGCGCATATCACATATGCTCACGCATATCACATATGCTCATGCATCACATGCTCAGGCATCATATGCCCAGGCACCACACATGCCCAGGCACCACAGATGCCCAGGCACCACAGATGCCCACGCATCACATATGCCCACGCATCACATATGCCCACGCATCACATATGCTCACGCATATCACATATGCGCGTGGCGCATCAGCGCGCGGCGCATATCACATGCTCGTGCATATCACATCTGCGCATGAAACATCTGCGCGTGAGAATAAAGAGAAGACCTCGCGCATCCTCAGGATTCGCGCATATCACACATGCACATAATCAACCTCGTCCTTATCCAAATCAGGATTAGGGCAACCTTGATTGTGCACGTCAGACAACCTTCCAGAAGGTATCTTTTTAAGGAATAAGAATATGCTGATGTTGACAGCTGCCAATGAAAGGTGGACAACTCAGCAAAACCCATGTGCTACCACGTGATTATAACCAATGAGAAAGCACCAGGTGTCCCAAAGGACACGTGGCGCAAAGCAACTGGAAGAGGCCAACAAAGCCCTAATTGGGTCTGAGCCCAATCATTGGAAACCCTAGCACTATAAATACCACATCAACTCCACAAGGAGAGCATCATCATATCAGATAACACACTGAAACAGACAATAACAGAGTATTCAGCTATTAAGCAATACACTCCAAATTCCTTAATCTCACATATTATTATCTTCTCCCACAAATACTTATTCTCACACCGGAGGGTTACCCCAAAGAGGACCCCTCTGTCCCTTTCTGAGGGGTAAGTTTACGGTGCTGTTCATTTTGTAGGTGGAAGAACCCAGATCCAAGAGAACCATCGGTGAAATAGCATAATCACACCCGAGGAAAGTAGATCGTCTACCAGTGAGTCGATCCACGTTTCTTCATTGGCGCCATCCACTGTTACAACGGCAACAAGATCTCATCAGATCTCTAAACAAAAAAACAAATTTTCACCATGGTTTCTGGCGTTCGTAACGTTGATCAAGTTCTGGAGGATATTGAACGTGAGGATGTTAATGAGGGACAACAGTTTCTGAGGGTGCCGCGAGATTCTACGCGCGCCACCAGTAACCGTCCCTTCATCACAACTCCTCATGGCCAGACTGAAACTCCTCCAGACGATCTCACGTTACAAAATCTTGCCGGCGCGAAACAAAAAGGACCAATGGGTCCAGAAGATGAAACCAATGATCCTAAAGAATGGCTCATAAACGAGCAACGACGTCTAATGGACAAGTACAATGAGATGGTCAAACACAAAAAGACAGCCGACTTAACACAAAGGCTAGCGTTTGACAAGCAGAACGTTCATGGAACAAAAAGGGCGCGCGCGCCGGAAGATGGTCACTATGTTCACACTGCACACACTGAATTCAGTGATGAAGAAGTGCACAGCATGAGGAAGACGCGAGATACTCATGCAGGAGGCTCACAGCTCCGCGCGCACGTGAACATGGCGCCTGGAGCCAGAGCCGATCTGGATCTGCACATACCATACAGCCCACCAGTGAGGGGGCAAGTGGACGTGACCACACCGTACAGACCAGCCATCTTGGTGAAACATTCAAAGTTCACCGAGCGCATTGCCAAGGCCCCTATTCAGCACAAAACCAAGATGCCAAGTGGTTTGGGCAAATATGACGGCACAACAGATCCAGACGATTTCTTACAAGGGTTTTACAACACAGGAAACCTAGAAAGCTGGACGATGCCAACATGGTGTCACATGTTTGCTCGCTGCCTCACGGGCGCGGCGCGTGTCTGGTTCGAGAGCTTGCCGACCGGGCAGATTGATGGGTTCGAGGAACTATTGGAAAAGTTCCAAGCTCACTTCGTACAGCAGCGCAGACACACGCGCGACCCTGATGACATCATGCACTGCGTGCGCAAGAATGATGAAACGATCGAAGACTACATAACTCGTTTCAATCAAGAATCTCTGGCAATTGGAGGTATCACTGAGCAATTATTGCGCGTGGCCTTTATACAAGGCGCGCGCAGTGATCAACTCCGCCGAGCTCTCGTAAGCAGAGATGGCATGCCCACCACGTGGGCCAAGTTAATGGAAGCATCGCGAGTTTTCGCGAGAAATGAAAAACAAATTGCCCAAGATAGGGCAAGAGAAAGAGCGCATCAAGCTGAGACACCGCGCAGCAACGAAAGAAGGGGCAAACAGAACTCTGTATGGTCCAGGTTGCAACCAACCAGTTTTTCTTCCGCAGAAAAGCAGGCGCAACCAAGCTCACCCCAGCCCCAAAAAGACGTTCGTAATCGCGGGGAGGGTGACAAGAGGGAAGGCGGCAGAGATCCTAGCAGACCTCTCCCAAGAATATGGACTCCCCTCACTAAAACGCCTTCACAGGTGTTAAGCACTGAGAATGTCCAATTCAAAAGCCCCAAGCCACTACACTACAAGGGACCATCAGACAGTGGCAAATACTGTGAGTTTCACAAGTCCACAGGACACAATACTGATGCATGCCACCACTTAAAGGATGCAATTGAAAAAGATGTGAAATCAGGCAAGCTGGCTCACCTGGTAAAAAACTCAAGACCAGAAAATGAACAATCAGGAGCCTCAGCCAGCAAAAAGTACAAAAGAATCTGTGTAGCCGAGGGAGGAAGGCAAGGGCAAATATCAAGAAAGAGAGGCGCGCAAATCCAAGGAGATTGGCGCGAGCAACAAGTCATCTTCCCAAGAATCAGGGGAGGCCCTTCCATCAGCAGTCCTCTTGTCATCACTACACACATTGCTCATTATGAAGTGTCAAAAGTCCTGGTGGACACTGGCAGCGAATCAGACATCATGTATGAGCAATGTTTCAGGAAACTGGATCCGGCAGACCAAGCAAGGCTTGAAATTGTGAATGCACCAATCTCTGGTGTTTCAAATGAAATCATTCATCCCCTAGGTCAAATACAATTTGAACTAACCATGGGGGATGAGAAACACAAGCGAGCCGAAGTTGTTAACTTCTTGGTCTTGCCCACCACTTCTTGCCACAATATGATCTTGGGTAGGGGAACGATTGCCCAATTCAACGCCATACCGTCGCCAGCGCATGGCGCATTGGGGTTCCCAACACCAACAGGTGTAACTTTTGTATACAGAGATCATTTGTGTGCAGTGACAAGTACTCCGCGGGAAGGGAGAATGAAACTTCCAATGGCAGACAACGCGCCAGAGGAATGGATTCTCAACCCGAAATTCCCGGAGCAAAAAATCACAATTGGCGCTACGATATCAGACGACACGAGGTTGAGAATGAAAAGGTTGCTCACAGCATATATGTCGGTCTTCGCGTGGCAACACTCTGATATGACTGGGGTTCCGCGAGACCTGGCGCAACATTCTCTCAACACGTTCAAGTCTGTAGAGCCAATTGCTCAAAAGAAGAGAGTCATGGGGGATGAGAAGGCGAGGGCCATGAATGAGCAAGTTGAGGATCTATTGCGCGCAAACATCATCCGCCCGATACGATACCAGACATGGGTAGCCAATCCTGTGATGGTAAAGAAAAGTAACGGGTCGTGGAGGATGTGCATTGACTTCAAAGACCTCAACAAAGCATGCCCAAAAGATTGTTACCCCCTCCCAAACATCGACGCAAAGGTGGACTCCGTGGCGCCATTCAAACTCAAATGTTTCCTGGATGCCTACAAGGGCTATCACCAGATCCAAATGGCACCACAAGACGAGGACAATACCGCATTTAGAACCGACAAGGGTGTTTTTTGCTACACAAAAATGCCCTTTGGCTTGAAGAATGCGGGCGCCACCTACCAAAGACTTATGGATGCCGTTTTCAACGAGCAAATTGGAAGAAACCTAGAAGTCTATGTGGATGATTTGGTGATCAAAAGTAGGGAGGAAAAGCAAATGCTCAAAGACATCGAAGAAACCCTTAGGCGCCTAAAGGAAGTTAACATGAAGCTCAATCCGAGCAAATGCACTTTCGGCGTACTAGAGGGAAAATTTCTAGGTGTAATGGTCACCAAGGATGGTTTCAAGGTGAACCCTGAGAAGGTGGAGGCCATCCTTGACATGCCCTCGCCATCCACCATGAAAGAAGTCCAGAAGCTGAATGGTAGATTGGTTTCAATCAACAGGTTCCTAGCGAACCATGCAAGCAAATCTACCCCATTTGTCAACACATTGAGGAATTGCTTAAAGAAAAGCCAATTCAAATGGACTCCTGAGGCCGAGCAAGCTTTCAGGGAGATAAAAGAATGTTTGATAAATCTGCCCGCGCTCACAGCTCCACTTCCTGGTGAAACTTTGACATTATACCTATCAGCAGGAGAGCGCGCCATCGGCGCAGTATTATTGGTGGTTCGCAAGGGAATCCAAACGCCAATATACTATGTGAGTCGGGTGCTGACAGATCCTGAGACGCGCTACTCCATCATGGAAAAGTTAGTTTTATCACTAACACACGCGTCGCGCAAGCTTCATAGATATTTCAATGGTCATCCCATTGAAGTTCTGACTGGTTACAACATCCAGCAAGTCTTGCGGCGCCCCGCGCTCTCGGGAAGGCTAACAAAATGGGCGCTGGAATTAGGAGAGCACACGATCGCCTATAAGCCCCGTCCAGCAATCAAGGGACAAGTCTTGGCTGATTTCATTGCCGAAGTCCCCGAAGGAAAAATTGAAGAGGCTCAGCGCGAGGTAGACCCTCCGCGAGCCAATGATGAAGAAAATGTTTGGAGATTGTTCACTGACGGAGCTTCAAACAACGAAGGGTCCGACGCAGGCCTAAAACTGGTGGATCCAGAGAATCATGAATATACTTACGCCATCAGGTTGGACTTCAAAAGCACCAACAATGAAGCTGAGTATGAAGCCCTGCTGGCTGGCCTGCGCATCGCGCACAAATTCGGAGTTAAAAAGCTGGAGGCCCATGTTGATTCATACTTGGTAGCAGCACAGGTCAATGGCCTTTATGATGCCAAGGAGAACACCATGCCTCTGTATCTAGAGCAGGCGAAAAAGCTCATCGAGCAATTTGACTGCTTCAGAATCATTCATATTCCGCGCAGTGAAAACAAATCTGCTGACGCGCTGAGCAAGATGGCATCAACCAGCTTCGATCACTTTGGCAAAGATGTCAGGGTAGAAGTAATGAGCAACCCGTCGGTGGGCGCGAAGTCTGTCCTTGTAACTCATACAACCCCTTCATCATGGATAACTCCAGTAATGGAATTCTTGAAGGAGGGAAAAGTACCGGACGATCGCGCACAGGCAAGGAAGATAAGACACAAGTCGCAGAATTATGAACTGCTTGATGATACATTATATCGACGCTCTTATCTGGGACCGCTCATGAAATGCCTAGATGCTGAGGAAGCAAGCTATGTGATCAGAGAGATACACGAAGGAATTTGTGGAATACATGCTGGTCCGCGCATGGTGGTTGCCAAGGCAATGAGCGCAGGTTACTATTGGCCAGGCATGTACTTGGACGCTTTAAAAGAGATCCAAAAGTGCAAAGCGTGTCAGAGCTATGCGCCAAACACCATGCGGCCAAAGAACAACCTGATTCCGGTGACATCCGCATGGCCTTTCCACAAATGGGCAATCGATATTGTGGGTCCCCTACCGCAAGCGCAAGGGCGAGTAAAATTTTTGGTAGTGGCAGTAGACTATTTTACAAAATGGGTTGAAGCCAAGCCACTAGCAAAAATCACAGCCGAAGCGATGAAGCAGTTTATCTGGAGCCACATCATATGCCGTTTTGGCTTGCCCATGGAAATTGTGAGCGATAATGGCAAACAATTCACTGACAACAAGTTATCAAACTGGCTCAAGGAATTGCGCATCAACCAAATCTTCACTTCGGTATACCACCCTCAGGGGAATGGCCAAGTGGAGCGCGCGAATCAAAGCTTGTTAAATGGGCTGAAGAAAAGGTTGGAGGGAGAATCTCATTCTTGGGTCGAAGAGCTACCTAATGTCCTGTGGGCACACAGGACATTAACCAAAACCAGCAACGGCGAATCCCCGTTCAGCCTAACCTATGGAACGGAGGCAATGATTCCAGCAGAAATTGGATGCCCATCCCATAGAGTGCTCATGATGAACAAGATTGATAACGAGCGCGAAAGAAGGTTGGATCTCAACTTACTTGAAGGGCGCAGAGAGGCGGCTATCATCAGTGAAGCCAAATACAAGAAAAAACTGGAAAAATATTACAACCAGCGTGTGAAAGAATGCCACTTCAAGAAAAATGATTTTGTCCTTCAAAACAATGAAGCTAGCCGCGCGATACCCCCGGGAAAAATGTCCCCCAATTGGGAGGGACCATATCAAGTCTTGGAAGAATTGGGAAAAGGCGCATACGCTTTAAAAGATTTGAATGGAAAGAAGATCCCACGCGCATGGAACGCGGCACAGCTTAGAAAATGTTTCATGTAAATGTCAAGTTTGTAATCAAGGCTTTTTAAGCAATTATGAATAATGATACGCGCTATCTTCTCTTAATGTGGATTCTATTACCTTTTGCATACATGTTTCACACTTCCCTTTATTAATTTTGAGCAATATGACAACATTGTATTGACATCAAAACGAAATAAAAACGAAGTAAAACATACATGCGCGAGCTTCAAGCTCAAACGCGTTAACGAGTCTTAACTCTAAAACGTCAGGGCCTTAGACCAATTCTATTACCTTTTGCATACATGTTTCACACTTCCCTTTATTAATTTTGAGCAATATGACAACATTGTATTGACATCAAAACGAAATAAAACGAAGTAAAACATACATGCGCGAGCTTCAAGCTCAAACGCGTTAATGAGTCTTAACTCTAAAACGTCAGGGCCTTAGCCCAATAATGTGAGCCTTAGCTCAAATCACTCACAACATCCATCCTACATACTGCGCAGCCTGACCATAAAAATACCTAAACACAACTAAGGCAAAACAAATGCCAAAACATAGTTGTTAAGGTTTCAGGTCGAGGTCGCGCATGCAATTGTAATGGATATCTGAGCAACACATATTGATACGTAAGGGCTAAAAACTCATAATTCCATATAATAAATGCGCGATAGCGTCGCGCAAAAGAGGAATAATGAAAAAGCCTAGGCACGTGTCAACATAATCAAGATATGGCAAAATCACTTACAATATGACAAGGATTAAGTATAATAATTTCCTTACAACCTTGTTCTTATTTCAACGTGCAAGCATATCTTATATTCAACATGCAATATAAAGAGATGAATGGGGAATGCGCAAGATGCGAAGAAGGGAAAAACAAAATTTCATTCCAAAGCATTGAAATTTACAAGTATACAAGATGAAAAGATACAAACTACAAATAAAAATGCAAAAAACATGAAGGGCTTCTCAAGTCTCCACGTCGACGTCAGCCTCTTCATAATCCTTATCACCGCCCTCAGCATCTGGCGCAGCCCGCTCCTCGTCATCTCCAAACTGACCATAGTCAAGTTCTTCGTCCTGAATGGAGTCTTCTATCACGACAGTGTCAGGAGCGGATCCTTTGGCCACGCCAGAGCCGCTAGCAACGCCAGCATTCCCCGCGCCATCATCGCCGCCGCCAGCCCCTTCGCACTCGTCAAGTAATTTCTTTAGCGCGACGAGATCGGGATGGTCAGCAAGCGCGGATATCTGCAAATCATAAGGAAAAATATGAGTACAAAAAGACTTAGAAAATAAGTCAAGGTAATCTCATTAAGGTTAAAATACCTGCGCAAGGATGGGAATGGGAGTATTCATATACTTATCCCCCATCGCGGCCATGTCCGCGCAGGCAACGTCGCTCTGATAAGGGTACTCGGATGGGTTCTTCTTCAGCATCCCATATTCATAGCCATCCTTAAACCCTTCAGCTCGACCCACCAAGCGCGCGGCAGCGTTGCAATCCATCACAAGGGCCTGGAACTCGTCTGAGTATTTCATCGCATAAGCGCAACGAGTCATGCCCTGTGAGACTAGCCATTGGCGATCCTGCGCGAGAGAAGAAACAGTCGTCTCGAGGGCAGGAATCTGAGAGTTTAACAACTCAACAGTTTCCTTAGTCTGTTTTAGCTCCTCTTTGTCGGACGCTGCTGCCGCCAAGGCTTCTTCCTTTTCCGCCCGCGCAGAATCAAGTGCTTCCTGGCTAGACGCTGCCATCGCCAAGGCTTCATCCTTCTAGGCCTGCGCGGCCGCCAGCTCCTTCTTCAGACGTGCAACCTCACTCTCCAGTGATGATTTTTCAGTTATAGACTGGACAAGAGCTTGGTCACGCGCCTCCGCCTCCAGCTCCAAGTCGCGCGCTCTGCGCGCGTACTTGGTCGCGTCCGCCTCCGCCGCCTGTAGCTTCTCCCGCGCAGCCTGAAGCTCATGTCCGCGCTTCACGAAGGCGCTGTTGGCACTTGCTCTGTTCTCACTGAGCTCTGCTTGGAGCTTCTCAGCTCTCTCTCGAGCATTAGAAAGATGCCAAGCAAACACCTTAGCCTCTTGCTTGGCTTCCGCAAGAGCATCACGTACCTTTACGTAATCATAGCGAAGCTCTTGGGAGGCAGCAAAGAAGGCCGACCCAGCAAACAGATGATCGTTGAGCAAGTCGTCGCGAGCGCGGTCCTCCTGGAACCTCCTTTCAGATGGAGGCATAGCATGAGCCCAGAATTCCGCACACACACCCATGGACTGAAATGTGCTGTCTTCAGTAATATTCCATCTCGGGCGGTAAATGTGATCGGCTTCCTGCAAAAACAAAGTAATTATCTAAGTCATCAAAACATTAAGATGGAAGTCCGCGCAGCGGAGCAAAAAAGAACCTATACCTGCGGGGATGAAGCAGAAAAGTCAGCGCCAGCCCCACGAGAAGGCTCCGCCGCGAAGCCTCGTGGCGCTGCAGGACTGGCGCGACCGCGGTCGGAGTCTTCAACTTCAAACTCCTCATCCTCCTCGGAAACAGGCCTTTTCTCCTGCGACCTAGAGCCAAAATCGGTCTCGCGAGGAGGGCTGTGCGCAGGAGGAGGTGAGGGAGGTCTCGACGCCGCAAGGTCGGCGCGCAAAACGGCCTCCTGCTCCTTAGTAATCCCAATGAGGGGAGATTCAGCACTTGCAGGAGCAGGAGCAGAAGCAGCGGCGCTGGCACCAGCGCCAGGAGTGCCGCCAGCAGCTTGTACGCCAGCAACGACTAATATGAAAAAATCAAAAAAAAAAAGAAGTGCTCATGACTTGATCTAAAACAAAAAGTCAGAAAATAGAAGCGCAATACATACCTTGGCGCAACTCCGTTCGCGAGGCAAACATCGCCATGAAGTCCATTCTACCCTTTTTTGAGGGTAAAACGGGGGACTTCGAAGGGACCTCCGGCGCAGCCTCGGCATCTTGTGGCGCTTGAGGTTGATCCACCAAGGTCGCCGGCTCTACACACATTTGAGTGAGCAAAGATTCGTTAGTAATTCTATCAGAATCGCGCTCATAGAACCATAAAAGATAGGCAAAGGATAAGCAAAGTATACCTGTCGAAGGCGCAACGCCGCTTCCCTTTTCCACCGCGCGAAGGGAGGAGGTAGTAGCACCATACCTCGTGTGGACAGGAGGTCTGCCCACTTTTTGAGGCAAGGAAGACAAGGAAAACTTGGGAGGAAAATCCTGGGTTTTCTCAAATCTCCCCGCCTGAGTAGGAGGATCCTTAGCAACAGGGGCAACATCTTTCTTCTGTTTCTTACTGGCCCCTGCGCCAGTTTTCCCCTTAGCTTTACGCTTTAGTTGGGGCGCCTCCTCCTCCTCCTCCTCTTCCGCGAGCTCCAGCTCGTAGTTCTCAAGCGCGTCTACAATACACGCAACAGAAGTGTTAGCAAAATTTGGTATTATAAAGGAAAATGCATAAGTACAAAGGCTTACCAGGCGCATCGCTGTCGAACACAAATCCCAGATCAACAGGGATGAACATGTCATCGAAGCGATCGGGGAAGCCAACCTCCCCAGCGCCCAGCGCGACGGAGCCACCCTCCATATGCTCATCATAGGCGGCGTGGACATACTCCTTGCTGACTGCACAAAACAAGTCAAATGATATCAGCAAAAAGATAAGTATTCGCGCAGAAATAATGCAATGAGATTAACTTACACAGGCCGTCAACTTGGATAACGGGCTCAGTCGCGCTGTCAGCCCACCTCCTGCTCATACCAACCCCCACCAGCGCCTCCTCGCAAATTTTCTTGGCGGGGGATGGTTCAGCAGTCAACTTTTTCACCCAGGCGCCAGTTGGGTTCTTGAAGACACCCACATCCGCAGGCGCAGAAGAGATCGCGCGCATCGTCATGCGGATGGGGATCACACCAGCCCTGATGTAAAAAAACCTCTCAGACCAGTCATGAAGGCTCTTGAATGAAACAGTGGAGCACTTCACCTTCTGACTGCGAGGAATAAATGAGAACCAAGAATCTTGGATCTTGGGCTTGTAAAAAAACTGAAAGCGCCGAGGGGTAGGCTCCTCGCGCTGAGATTTGCACATGAACTCAAAATGAGTCATGCGCACAAGTCCAAACGGATGGACTTGGGATATATGAATCCCATAGAACCTAAGCAGCGCACCCACAAACCTTGTCATCGGGAGACGAAGGTTGCAGTGGGTGAAAAAATGGCAATACAAGGATATATAGCCGGTAGGCGGGTCCGCCGCCGTTTGCCCGGCCCCAGGCAACATGCAGCCAAACACAGGGAGAAAACCCTGAGAGGCGATAAGGCTGTCAAGATCAGCCTGCCTCAGTTTGCAGGGGATTTCATTCCACCTCTTCACGGCCTTGGTCCTCCCTACCTCATCCGATGAGGCCTCAGCAGCCTTCTTCCCCTTGCCGGTCTTCTTCAATGTAGACGTTACTAACGATTTTCTACGGCAATGGATGGGGGAGATTGTGTTGTCTGAGCTATCAGACATACAACTGTGACAACGAACAAAGGATGATCTGAAGAACAGAGACCTGGAAGCAGAAGACAGCTAAACGGAATAGAATGGAAGAAAGAAAAGAGCTCTGAATATTAAACAAGAAGATGAAGGATAAAAAAACTCTAAGGGCTGGCTTTTATAGGCCCAGGAGAGAGAAATATTGGTGCTGATCGGACTTCACGCGCCCCCACTCGCAGGTTTAAGCCAACGCGAGCGCGACACGTGTCCCTGACACTGTGTGAGGGGACACGAAAGGAAACTATACGGCTGCTGCCAGAGTTCACGCGCCACCACACGCAGGAACAGACCAACGCGAGCGCAACACGTGTCCCTGACACTATGTGAGGGGACACGAAAGGCAACTGTAGCACCTCGAGCACACGAAAGGTCTGACACGTCTCCATCACTGACACATGTCAGCAACAACCAACCACGTACAGGGACGATTCGTTTTCAAACAAAAGGATAGAATTTCGCGCAACGATGAGTAATAAGAAGAAAAAGACAAACCCCTACTAAAAGAGCAAACTGTTAAGTCTAATATCTATCTTGCCTCGCTCGCGCGAGACAAGACACACATTAGACTGGGGGGGCTTGAAGAGGTATGTACCCGCCTCAACACCGAGCAAGGCGGGTCAACCCACAAGATATAGACAAGAGGCTTGAAATCAAGACATTACGAAGGCACAAAGCCAAAACCTATGCGCATGGCGCATATCACATATGCTCACGCATATCACATATGCTCATGCATCACATGCTCATGCATCATATGTGACATCTGACCCGATCCGACCCGACCCAGGTACCCGTTTCCCTTACCCGATCTCTTTCTTTTGTGATTTAATATTTATTTATACTTATATTTTACTTTTAATAATAATATATAATTTCCTTCCCGCCTCTTTCTCTCTCTTTCTTTCCGCCGTCCCGTCCCTCTTCTCTCTTTCCGCCTTCTTTTTCCTCTTGTCGCCGTCCCGCCCTTACGCCTTGTTTCCCTCTTTTTTTTCTTCTAACTCCTTTGTTCCTTCCCGCCTAAGGTTGTCTGCGCAGCTCCACGCGCCAGACCCCTTACAAGGAATCCTGCGTGAAGACCACCTGTTTCAGCGATACGCGAGACGAACTCTTCTCGCAGCGCGCTAAGAATTGTAATTCTTCTCGCAGCGCGCTAAGAACGGTAGTTCTTCCCGCGACGTGCTGAGGATTTGTAGTTCTTCTCGCAGCGCGCTAAGAATCGTAGTTCATCCCTCGACGCGCGAAGAATTATAGTTCTTCCCGCGGCGCGCTAGGAATTTTAGTTCCTCCCGCGGCGCGCTAAGAAATGTGATTCTTCCCGCGGCGCGCTTAGTAATGTAGTTCTTTCCGCGACGCGTTAAGGTTAGTTCTGTCTGCCTTCGCGCTCGCGCTCTCTTGACCTTCTGTGTCAGCCTTCTCGCGTCAAACCCTTTGAGTTTTCTTCTGTTTAAGCTAGCCGTTTGCTTTTGTGTTGCCTTATCTTTTGTGCTGTTGACCTAATCTGCTTTATGTCTGAAAAGTTACTTTCGGCGCAGCATGCGCACCAACCCCATTGGTTGACAGATAAAGTGACTGACATTATCTTTTGAGATCTGCTTTTTCCATGCTTGACCTGTACTTTTTCTGTCCTCTCCCATGCCTTTTTCTGAATCCTGTCAGCCTTTTCTCTTTTTCCCTGCTACCATATCTTTTGATATCCTTACTTTTCAGAACTTTTTACTGTTGATATCTTTTCTTTTACTTTTGGAGATCTTTTCTAGGGTTTGTGTCCCCTAGGGTTTGCCTATATATAGTACTATTTTCTTAACACTTCACACACTACACTTATTCTCTTCCTCCCTTTTTGCTCTCTGCCGTTGTTCTTCAGCCGCCTCCCTCCTCTCTTGCCTCCGTCTTCCTCCCTGTTCTGCCCCGTTTTCCGGTAATATATTATATAACTTACTTGTTAATTATGCTAACTTATAATCAAGACTTAAAACCAATCATTAAAACAACAATCTTATTTATAGGTTAACTTGTGCTTGTTTAAAGTTGGTTCTTGCTTTATCTTACACCGCATCGTTTATCAAGTGAGTAATCTCGTACCTAATCCCTTTTTGCTTTTAATGTTTTGGGATGTTCATGTGTTCATACAAACTTAGAGTCTTAAACTTGTTTATGAACTTTAGTCGCGCAGTATCCCATGTGTTGAGGACGTAGACTTGGCTGTTTATTTGTATGTGTGGATCATTAACCGTCTTGTCGGTCTATTCCGCAGTTTTCATGGTACCATTAGATGAACACGGGAGAACTATCGTTTATGATTTTCTCTTTTGTTTACACATGCACAGTTAGTCTTGTTTGTGAGCTCAATTGTGAGCACTGGCAGTCTTATGAATCTTAGAGTTGGTCCCGATCAGATTACACCCTTGTTGAAAACCAGACATACACATGTTGCGCGCAGATTTATTGTTATCTATGTATTGTATTAAACTTGATTTCTCACCAACACGCAAGTGTTTGACGTTTTATTTTAACACATGTTCAGGTTTGCTGTAGCTACATTTGGAGCTTGTGGACACGTAGGACGTTTTTACTTTTGGACCTAGATTAAAATGTAACAAGACAAGTTATTATTGTTCGAATATTTTGTTTTATAATATATTGATTTATGTTGATTTATGTTATCTTGTGTCTACGCTGCGCGTGCGTGAATGAACATATTTATTAAATATTGACACCCAATAGTGTCACGAGTAATGAAACAATATGTGGCGCCCCGATGTATAATCCGCCTTTGGTCGGGGTGTTACAGATTGGTATCAGAGCTCGTTGACTTTAGGATAGGTGGTTAGACGTAACGGCCTAGAATACCTAAGAGTCCCTTCTCGCGCATGAGAGAAATCTCATGTTTGCGCGCTTATTGTTAATTACTCGTTATTTGTGAATATGCTCGCGCTTGCGCAGTATATGATTTTATGATTTATTTCGCGATATTTCGATTTTTGCTAAATTTCGATTTTTATTGATTTTACTTACATATTCGTTTGTTGGGTTTGAAAATCCGAAAAGTCATGGTGATGCATGAATAGCTGATTTTCAATTTCCACTTACGATTATGTTCTGAGGTTGGAGACTTGAAAAGTCATGGTGATACATGAATTGTCAACCTCCAATACTCATTTTCTTGTATATTTTATATTGAAGATTGGAAAGTCATGGTGATACATGAATCGTCAATCTCCAATACTCGTTTACTCGTATATTTTAAATTGGGAATTCGGAAAGTCATGGTGATACATGAATTGTCGATTTCTGATTCGAATTTGTTACCTTTATTAAGTCTGCAATTAGGGTCATTTATTTTACTTTAACTTTTGATAGCATCTAACTCCGTGAAACCAAGCTTTATAAGATTAAAACTTTGCGATAAAACCAAGATGTTAACTAAAATTAAAACTTTTATAGAATGCCTCCGCTATCTCGCCGATTTCAGAGAAGAGAAGCCTCGCGCATGCGTAGACAGCAACGTTCCCAGGAAATGGCCGCCGCAATAGCCCAAGCCTTGAGCCAAAACAATACCAACACCTCTGGTTATAACATTAAGTCCTTTAACGCGGGTAACCCTCCAAAGTTCACAGGTCTTGAAGGAGCCACCGTGATGCTCCAATGGCTCGAAAAGATTGAAAACACTTTCCTCCATACCCAATGCCCCTCAGACAGACGAACCCTGTATGCTTCCAGTGTCCTGGAATCTAGAGCGCTTACATGGTGGAATGGAGTAGCTCATGCGCGTGGCGCAGAGGCTGCTTCTAGCATGACATGGGAGGAATTCAAGGAAATTCTTACGCGAGAATTCTGCCCTCCCAATGAAGTTAAGCGCCTGGAGGAAGAATTCTGGAACTTGAAGCAATACAGTGGCGAAGCGCGCGAGTACGCGACGCGCTTCCACGAGCTAAGCTTACTGGTCCCTCACCTTGTTACCCCTTCACGCCGAGCAATCGAGAAATTCCTTGGGGGTCTCCCCATGGAAATTCAAGATTCTGTATGGGCCAGAAACCCAGTTACCCTCTCTGACGCCATCGAGTTGGCCGCTGTGCTCAGCGACAACCATGTCAGAGCAGGAACCCTGTTCCTGCGGGGAACTGAGAAGACCAAACCCACCAAGACTGCCCCTGAACCAACAGAAACCAAACCTGAACCCTCAAACCGTAACAACCTCAAGCGCAGGCGCAAGGCCTATGCGCTTACCAACCCGCCCATTGTCCAGCAACCCGCTTACCAACCCCCAGTTTACGCGCCTAACCCACTGTCAACCTACCCAACACCTCCTGTAGTCCACAACTATGCCTTAACCAATCCAGCACTCCCTGCCCCGCCAACTAAGAAACCTTACACAGGAAACCATCCCTTTTGCCCAACCTGTAGATTTCACCACCCAACCCAAACCCCGTGTCGACTTTGTACCCGATGTGGCCGTACTGGTCACACTGCTGAAAACTGTAGAGTCCTTCCCGCCAATCCAATTGCGCCAACACCACCAGTCTACCCGCAGAACCCACAACCAACCTACCAAAACCCACGACCCAGATCGTGCTTTAACTGCGGTGATCCCAGTCATTTCCGGAACGCGTGCCCAAGGCTACAAGTTCAGATTACGCAAGCGAATCCGGTGAACCAGATTTCAAACCAAGTAACGCGTGGACGAGCTTTTAACATAACCGCGCACCAAGCGCAAGCGAATAATGACGTAGTTAATGGTACATTTTTGCTTAACGGATTTTATGCTTCTGTACTTTTTGATACTGGCGCCGATCGAAGTTTTATTTCTCGCACGTTTGAGCAGAAGCTTGCGCGACCGCGCAGCGATTTAAAAGAAAATTTTTCAGTTGAATTGGCTAACGGTGAAACTGTTTTAATTAACTCTGTGATTAAAGATTGCACGCTTAACCTTAACGAAAACGATTTTCTAATCTACCTCATCCCTATGCCTCTTGGGAGCTTTGATGTCATTATTGGTATGGACTGGCTCTCGAATAATCGCGCCGAAGTTATTTGCGCCAAGAAGATGATTCGCATACCTCGAGAAAATGGTGATCTTCATATTTACGGCGAAAAACCCTCCCGCGGTCTTAAACTTATGTCTTGCGCCGAAGCCCAAAGACTCATGCGGAAGAAGTGTTTTGCATTTTTAGCCCATGTGGTTAAACCCGATGAAGGAAAGAAGAAGCTTCGCGATATCCCTGTTGTGCGTGATTTCCCTGAAGTTTTTCCTGATGATCTTCCTGGTATCCCTCCCGCTCGTGAAGTCGAGTTCCGTATTGATCTTGTCCCTGGTGCTTCCCCCGTAGCTAAATCTCCTTACCGTCTTGCACCCGCTGAGATGTAAGAATTGGCAAGCCAACTTCAAGAGTTGACTGCTAAAGGATTCATTCGCCCTAGCTCTTCGCCCTGGGGTGCTCCGGTGTTGTTCGTTAAAAAGAAAGATGGATCGTTTCGCATGTGTATTGATTACCGCGAGTTGAACAAACTCACCATTAAGAACCGGTATCCCTTACCGCGTATTGACGACCTCTTTGATCAACTCCAAGGTGCCTCTTGTTTCTCGAAGATTGATCTCCGCTCTGGCTATCACCAGTTGCGCATCCGCGATGAAGATGTTCCGAAGACTGCTTTTCGAACTCGTTATGGCCATTTTGAATTCTTGGTCATGTCCTTCGGTCTAACCAACGCACCCGCCGTTTTCATGGATCTAATGAATCGGGTGTGTAGGCCTTTCTTGGATAAATTCGTGATTGTGTTTATCGATGATGTTCTGGTGTATTCTAAGACCAAGGCCGAGCATGAGCAACATCTTCGGTTGGTGTTGCAAAAGCTTAGAGCCGAGCAGCTCTTTGCCAAGCTCTCCAAGTGTGAATTTTGGTCTGATGAAGTACAGTTTCTTGGTCATGTTGTAAACAAGATGGGTATTCATGTCGACCCATCCAAGATTGAAGCAATCAAGAACTGGATTACGCCATCCTCTCCTTCTGAGATCCGTTCCTTTCTGGGCTTAGCTGGTTACTACCGGCGATTTATTTCGAACTTCTCGAAGATCGCTTTGCCTTTAACAGCTCTTACGCACAAAGGTAAACCGTATATTTGGGGCTCGAAGCAAGAAGAAGCCTTTCGATCGCTCAAGCGTTTGTTGTGTGAAGCTCCTGTTCTTGCGCTACCTGAGGGTAATGATGATTTTGTCGTGTATTGCGATGCATCCAACCAAGGTCTCGGTTGTGTTCTTATGCAACGAGGCAAGGTTATCGCTTACGCATCAAGGCAACTCAAGGTTCATGAAAAGAATTATACAACTCACGACCTCGAACTTGGTGCAGTTGTTTTTGCCTTGAAGATCTGGAGACACTACCTTTATGGTACTAAGTGTATCCTTTACACTGACCATAAAAGCCTTCAGCATATTTTTGATCAAAAGGAACTCAACATGAGGCAACGCCGATGGAACGAACTCATCAGCGATTACGATTGTGAGATCCGGTATCATCCTGGTAAGGCTAATGTGGTAGCCGATGCGCTCAGCCGAAAACCCTGCCAGCTTAACTGTATCTTGCCGCGCACCCAGCTTCACTTCGCGCCGATTCAAAGCAACCTTGAATCGCGTATTCGTGACGCGCAGCGCGCATCCATCAGTAATGGTAATCTTCGCGCCGAGCTAGCGTGTGGCGCGGAAGCACTCTTTGTCCCTAATCTGAGTGGAATTCTCTGTTATCTTAATCGCATCTGGATTCCCTTTGATGAGAATCTTCGCGCTGATATCCTGAGTGAAGCACACAAATCTCGATATTCTATTCATCCTGGCGCCGATAAGATGTACAAGGATTTGCGCATAACTTATTGGTGGCCTGGTATGAAAAAGGATATTGCTGTGTTCGTAGCTAAATGTCTGACTTGTTCTAAAGTAAAAGCTGAACACCAACGCCCATCTGGTTTGCTCGAACAACCAGAAATTCCTACGTGGAAATGGGAATGTATAGCGATGACTTTATTACCAAGTTACCTTTGACAGCAAGCAAACATGATAGCATTTGGGTAATAGTGGATCGATTGACTAAGTCTGCTCACTTCCTGCCCATTCGTGAAAACTACCGTGTTGAGCAACTCGCGCAGCTTTATGTCAAGGAAATTGTCTGCCGCCATGGTACTCCTTTGAGCATCATATCCGATCGCGATGGCCGTTTTATATCTCGCTTTTGGAAATCTCTCCAATCTGCGTTAGGAACTCGCTTGGACATGAGTACGGCATATCATACTCAGACTGACGGTCAGTCTGAGCGAACTATTCAAACTCTTGAGGATATGCTCCGATCTTGTGTTCTTGATTTTGGAGGTAATTGGGATTCACACCTGCCTTTGATTGAGTTCTCTTATAATAACAGCTATCATTCCAGTATTGGTATGGCCCCATTTGAAGCACTTTACGGTCGTAAGTGCCGCTCCCCGATTTGTTGGAGCGAAGTGGGTGAAACTCAAATCACAGGACCCGAACTTGTTCAAGAGACAACCGATAAAATCGCCAAGATCCGTGATCATCTGCTGACTGCCAGAAGCCGACAGAAGAGTTACGCAGATCGCAGGCGAAAGCCTCTCGAATTTCAAGTTAGTGATCTTGTTCTCCTCAAAGTGTCGCCTTGGAAAGGTGTTGTCCGCTTTGGGAAGAAAGGTAAGCTTGCTCCTCGTTATGTTGGTCCATTTAAGATTCTCGCGCGTGTGGGAAAAGTTGCCTACAGACTTGACCTGCCGCCCGCGCTCAGTAATGTGTATCCAACGTTCCATGTATCCAATCTCAAGAAGTGTTTAGCTGACGAGAACCTTCACATTCCACTTGATGAAGTTCAAGTTGATGAATCTATGCATTTCGTTGAGAAGCCTGTTGAGATTATGGATCGCGAGGTAAAGCAAACCAAGCGCAGTCGTATCCCTATCGTGAAAGTTCGTTGGGAGTCCAAGCGCGGAGCCGAGTTTACATGGGAAAGGGAAGATCAAATGAAGATCAAGTACCCGCACCTGTTCTCTGCGCAACCTACTTCGAGATAAATTTCGGGACGAAATTTCTTAAAGTAGGGGAGACTGTGACATCTGACCCGATCCGACCCGACCCAGGTACCCGTTTCCCTTACCCGATCTCTTTCTTTTGTGATTTAATATTTATTTATACTTATATTTTACTTTTAATAATAATATATAATTTCCTTCCCGCCTCTTTCTCTCTCTTTCTTTCCGCCGTCCCGTCCCTCTTCTCTCTTTCCGCCTTCTTTTTCCTCTTGTCGCCGTCCCGCCCTTACGCCTTGTTTCCCTCTTTTTTTTCTTCTAACTCCTTTGTTCCTTCCCGCCTAAGGTTGTCTGCGCAGCTCCACGCGCCAGACCCCTTACAAGGAATCCTGCGTGAAGACCACCTGTTTCAGCGATACGCGAGACGAACTCTTCTCGCAGCGCGCTAAGAATTGTAATTCTTCTCGCAGCGCGCTAAGAACGGTAGTTCTTCCCGCGACGTGCTGAGGATTTGTAGTTCTTCTCGCAGCGCGCTAAGAATCGTAGTTCATCCCTCGACGCGCGAAGAATTATAGTTCTTCCCGCGGCGCGCTAGGAATTTTAGTTCCTCCCGCGGCGCGCTAAGAAATGTGATTCTTCCCGCGGCGCGCTTAGTAATGTAGTTCTTTCCGCGACTCGTTAAGGTTAGTTCTGTCTGCTTTCGCGCTCGCGCTCTCTTGACCTTCTGTGTCAACCTTCTCGCGTCAAACCCTTTGAGTTTTCTTCTGTTTAAGCTAGCCGTTTGCTTTTGTGTTGCCTTATCTTTTGTGCTGTTGACCTAATCTGCTTTATGTCTGAAAAGTTACTTTCGGCGCACCATGCGCACCAACCCCATTGGTTGACAGATAAAGTGACTGACATTATCTTTTGAGATCTGCTTTTTCCATGCTTGACCTGTACTTTTTCTGTCCTCTCCCATGCCTTTTTCTGAATCCTGTCAGCCTTTTCTCTTTTTCCCTGCTACCATATCTTTTGATATCCTTACTTTTCAGAACTTTTTACTGTTGATATCTTTTCTTTTACTTTTGGAGATCTTTTCTAGGGTTTGTGTCCCCTAGGGTTTGCCTATATATAGTACTATTTTCTTAACACTTCACACACTACACTTATTCTCTTCCTCCCTTTTTGCTCTCTGCCGTTGTTCTTCAGCCGCCTCCCTCCTCTCTTGCCTCCGTCTTCCTCCCTGTTCTGCCCCGTTTTCCGGTAATATATTATATAACTTACTTGTTAATTATGCTAACTTATAATCAAGACTTAAAACCAATCATTAAAACAACAATCTTATTTATAGGTTAACTTGTGCTTGTTTAAAGTTGGTTCTTGCTTTATCTTACACCGCATCGTTTATCAAGTGAGTAATCTCGTACCTAATCCCTTTTTGCTTTTAATGTTTTGGGATGTTCATGTGTTCATACAAACTTAGAGTCTTAAACTTGTTTATGAACTTTAGTCGCGCAGTATCCCATGTGTTGAGGACGTAGACTTGGCTGTTTATTTGTATGTGTGGATCATTAACCGTCTTGTCGGTCTATTCCGCAGTTTTCATGGTACCATTAGATGAACACGGGAGAACTATCGTTTATGATTTTCTCTTTTGTTTACACATGCACAGTTAGTCTTGTTTGTGAGCTCAATTGTGAGCACTGGCAGTCTTATGAATCTTAGAGTTGGTCCCGATCAGATTACACCCTTGTTGAAAACCAGACATACACATGTTGCGCGCAGATTTATTGTTATCTATGTATTGTATTAAACTTGATTTCTCACCAACACGCAAGTGTTTGACGTTTTATTTTAACACATGTTCAGGTTTGCTGTAGCTACATTTGGAGCTTGTGGACACGTAGGACGTTTTTACTTTTGGACCTAGATTAAAATGTAACAAGACAAGTTATTATTGTTCGAATATTTTGTTTTATAATATATTGATTTATGTTGATTTATGTTATCTTGTGTCTACGCTGCGCGTGCGTGAATGAACATATTTATTAAATATTGACACCCAATAGTGTCACGAGTAATGAAACAATATGTGGCGCCCCGATGTATAATCCGCCTTTGGTCGGGGTGTTACATCATATGCCCAGGCACCACACATGCTCAGGCATCATATGCTCAGGCACCACAGATGCCCAGGCATCACATATGCTCACGCATCACATATGCTCACGCATCACATATGCTCACGCATATCACATATGCGCGTGGCGCATCAGCGCGCGGCGCATATCACATGCTCGTGCATATCACATCTGCGCATGAAACATCTGCGCGTGAGAATAAAGAGAAGACCTCGCGCATCCTCAGGATTGGCGCATATCACACATGCACATAATCAACCTCGTCCTTATCCAAATCAGGATTAGGGCAACCTTGATTGTGCACGTCAGACAACCTTCCAGAAGGTATCTTTTTAAGGAATAAGAATATGCTGATGTTGACAGCTTCCAATGAAAGGTGGACAACTCAGCAAAACCCATGTGCTACCACGTGATTATAACCAATGAGAAAGCACCAGGTGTCCCAAAGGACACGTGGCGCAAAGCAACTGGAAGAGGCCAACAAAGCCCTAATTGGGTCTGAGCCCAATCATTGGAAACCCTAGCACTATAAATACCACATCAACTCCACAAGGAGAGCATCATCATATCAGATAACACACTGAAACAGACAATAACAGAGTATTCAGCTATTAAGCAATACACTCCAAATTCCTTAATCTCACATATTATTATCTTCTCCCACAAATACTTATTCTCACACCGGAGGGTTACCCCAAAGAGGACCCCTCTGTCCCTTTCTGAGGGGTAAGTTTACGGTGCTGTTCATTTTGTAGGTGGAAGAACCCAGATCCAAGAGAACCATCGGTGAAATAGCATAATCACACCCGAGGAAAGTAGATCGTCTACCAGTGAGTCGATCCACGTTTCTTCAAATAATATTAAAGATTTTTGTGTATTTAAACGCGTCATAATCTGATGGATGATAAAATTAAACAAAATCTAGTTTAAGAAGACTTGTGACAATTGAGTTTGCTTGTGGGCCCCACATAACATATATCATATTAAAAGTTTCACACATCTCGCCATGATGTGACGATTGATTTATAGTAAAGGGACCGCGTGATTTATTAGTATTTAACTCATTTTAAGTATTCAACAATTTAGAGGTGGAAAAAAAATAGGTTAATTGAACCGACTTGAAAATTGAATCGATTTGAAATCGATTAAAAGAAACCGGTTGAAACCGAACCTGCAAAAACCGATTGTAACTCGAAGCGAAACTGATTGTAAACCAGTCTAGAAACCGGTTTCAATTGAAGCCGCCCATAAACCGATTTTGACTTTTGTTGACTAAATCGAACCATTTTGGGGTTTGAAACCGGTTTGTGCACCTGGATTCGACATTGATGTCACCATAAGTACACAGTGATTTGCCATAGCTATGAAAATATTAGCTTATCGGTAACCTGAATCTTAATTTTTCAAATGAAAATTAGTAATTCACGTAAACGCATGACAATCGTCGATCAGGTATGAAAGACCTTATCGCATGATAAAATTCGAAATTTTATGTATTGTAAATTAGTAATATCATATTCTTGTAATTTTATCTTTTTATGTTTGTAGTGTTTTAAAATTAAATTTGGCATCTTTTTTTCTTATTTTTAAACTAATATTACTATTATACATCATATTTATACAAATAAAAATAATTAACTTACAATGATTAAGTTAATCATCACAAAATTATCAAGAAGCTTCAAACCACTCCACAAGATCCACAAGATAACTAAAAGAGCCCCACTACCTACGTGACAGAAAAAACGGGTGTTTCTAGCTCCACTATTACGGATATCCAAATCTTATACCATATAAGCTCTATAATATTTTATACTCCATTCTTTTGTGTTCTTCCGGTCCGCTAATATAGTGTATGCACGATACTAGAGGGTAATTTGTTAGGATTTATATAATGCAGTCAAAATTTATCATTTTGTTAAACGATTTATGAAAAGATTTTATATCATGAACTAAAGAGCAGTGTTTACTGTACAATAGAAGAGTGTTTACTGTACAATAGAAGACAAGCAAACAATAAGTTTCGTCGCTAGTATTTTTCAAAAGGAACTGGGGAAAAATAATGTGTGATGTTTATAAAATGGCTGCACTTTTATTAGAAAGAATATTTGGAACAAACTAATTAATAGATGCTATTTTTTTGAGGGGTGTGTACGCATGCCAAAATAGAGTTTTCTCCTTTATTGACCCATGCATGTATACCACTATCCGTTGTTTTTAGTTGAACTCCTAGTAGTCTATGTGCTCCATCTTTCTCAACACAAAGGCCTCTTTCACTCTTCTTTATCTTTTCCTATATAAAACCTTTTTAGACTTATGTTTCTGTTTCTAGACTCCGAAACAAAGAGGGATATAGATATGGGTCTTTTATACACACGTCATCTTTAATATAATCTTACTGTTATGAATTACCGACACCGACACTATTATTTGTATGACACCATGACTTCACCAACTACACTTTTATATGACACCAATTATATGGCTTTGTCCCCCAAAATAGTATTTCTTCAATAATGTTTTGACATTATAAATATGATGTATCTATAACGAGTAAAGATATCCAGAAGAATTTACATTCTCACTTTCCCTTTAGCCTCTTGTTTCTTTATTCAAATACCACTTCAATAATCTTGTTATAATTAGGGCAAATATTATAACACGTTATCAGCACGAGCCGCTTATATCCTAACCAAGAAAGGTAATAGACACAAAGCAACAAAATGTCAAATATAGCAAAACTCGAATTCCCGGCACTCAACATTTCTGGAGAAAATTATATGTCTTGGACAGCAAATGTCAAAAGACATTTAAAATCTATGGATGTGTTAGACGCAATCCAAGAATACAATGATTGCTCTGACCAGGATAAAGCAAGAGCTGATGTTTTCATTCATAAACATATTGATGAATTACTACAACATGAGTATTTTAATTATGATAACCCATATATGATATGGGAAGATTTGAAAAGCAGATTCGGTCATCTAAAGGAAGTTTTACTTCCTACTTCTAGAGATGAATGGAACAGTCTTAGGTTCCAAGATTTTAAGAGAGTAAATGATTACACCTCTGCTTTATACCGAATTTGTTCAAAGCTAGAATTTTGTGGGTATCCCGTAACAGAGGAAGAAAAGTTAGAGAAAACTTTCTCCACGTTTCATGCATCAAATATAAACTTGCAAACACATTATCGTTTGCAGAATTTTAAGAGATACTCTGATCTAAATGCATTACTCCTTGTAGCCGAGAAAAATAATGAATTATTGATGAAAAATCATCAATCTCGTCCCACGGGTTCATTAGCAATACCAGAAGCACATGTTGCTCACAAAATTTCTCATAAAAATTCTGATCATAAATGGGAACAAAGTCGAGGACGAGGCCGTGGACGTGGACGTGGTCATTTTGACAAAAGGCATTTTAATGATCGTAAGCATCCATTCAAATGGAACAATAACTCTTACGGTCGTGGCCGTGGCCGTGGTCGTGGTCGTAACCAGAGAGCCAATAATTATCATGTCCCACACAATACCACTTCCAACCACCAAAATAAATGGAATGAAGCTGGTAGGTCCGAAAACAATGGCACTTCATGTTTTAGATGTGGAAGTACAAACCACTGGGCAAAGGCTTGTCGCACAGCTCCACATCTGTGTGAACTGTACCAAGCCTCTCTAAAAGGAAAAGAGAAAGAAGTGAACCATGTTGATAACTTTAATAATATCAATGCTGAGCTGAGCGTTGAAGACTTTGGGATGGAACTTTGAAACAAAGTTGCTTGACTACTATAATTAGATGCAATTATTAAGTGTGTTCTCATTATCTTTAATTATGTAGTTTTCTCTTTCATGTACTACTTGTGTTTCAATTAAAGTTCTTATTAAAAATATCATATGTCTTCGTTATACACTTATTTTTTTTTCTCTTAATATTTTTAAAGATTTAAAATGAAAATCACCGGAGCACAAGATCAAACAAATGAAGAAGATATATGTATAGCGGATAGTGGAGCCACGCATACTATACTTAGATCTAAAAAATATTTTTATAAACTGAAACCAACAAAAGGGATCATCAATACAATATCAGGTCCTACAAACTTGATAGAAGGAGTGGGAAAAGCTAATTTAGCATTACCAAATGGTACAAAGCTCAAAATAGAAAATGCTTTATTTTCCCCAAAATCAACAAGAAATTTGTTGAGTTTCAGAAACATATATCATAATGGATATGATACTCAGTCAAGGACTGTTAGTAATGAAAAATATTTGCATATCATAAGCAAAGATCAAATATTGGAAAAATTGCCAATGCTCCATTCTGGTTTGCATTATATGTATATAAATGTGCCTCAAGCACATATGGCAGTCAAAGAAAATTGTTGCGATTCTGGTATCATAAACTTATGGCATGACAGATTAGGCCATCCAGGATCCACAATGATGAAAAGGATCATTGAAAATACACATGGGCATCCACTGAAAGGTCAAAAGATCCATAAAATAGATAAAACGCCTCAATGTACATCTTGTTCTCTTGGAAAATTAATTACAATGCCTTCGCCATTAAAAGTCGATAAAGAAACACCAATGTTTCTTGAAAGAATTCAAGGTGACATATGTGGACCAATTCATCCACCATGTGGACCATTTAGATACTTCACGGTCTTAATAGACGCATCCAGCAGATGGTCTAATATCTCTTTATTATCGACTCGTAATGTTGCTTTTGCAAAATTTCTTGCTCAAATTATCAAATTACGTGCACATTTTCCGGATTATACCATTAAAAGAGTAAGGCTTGATAATGCGGGAGAATTTACATCACATGCTTTTGATGATTATTGCATGTCTGTGGGGATTGTTGTAGAACACCCTGTTGCTCATGTACACACACAAAATGGCTTAGCCGAGTCGTTGATCAAACGCCTACAGCTAATAGCTAGACCATTAATAATGAGGACAAAACTCCCTGTTTCTATTTGGGGTCATGCAATTATGCATGCTGGATCATTAATCCGCATGAGACCAAGTGCAAATCATAAATACTCTCCCACACAACTTGTTTCTGGAAATGAGCCAAATATCTCTCATCTTAGAATTTTTGGTTGTGCTGTGTATGTTCCTATTGCACCACCACAACGCACAAAAATGGGTCCCCAAAGAAGGTTGGGAATATATGTTGGATATGAAACATCTTCCATCATAAGATACCTTGAACCTTTAACAGGTGATGTATTTACAGCACGTTTTGCTGATTGTCATTTTAACGAGACAATGTTCCCAGCATTAGGGGGAGAAATGAAAAAGCAAGAAAGAGATATATCATGGTGTGTGCCATCATTGTTACACCTAGACCCAAGATCAAAACAAAGTGAGACAGAGGTTCAAAAAATAATACATCTACAAGAAATTGCAAATCAGTTACCTGATGCATTTACTGATATAAAAAGGGTCACTAAATCTCATATACCAGCTGCTAATGCTCTAGCTCGAGTTGAGATTCCAAGCAAGCAAAACCATAATAATGCACCTCATGAATCTCAAAAACGTTTAAAACGTGGAAGGCCAATCGGTTCAAAGGATAAAAATCCTCGAAAAAGAAAGGGTTCTGAGAAGGATACTGACCCTAAGGAAGGAATGATTGACAAAACCTTCCCTCAGGAAAGAATAAATGATATAACATTTCCTCAGGAAGAAATAAATGATTCCAATAAAGAATTGTCAATAAACTATGGTAAATCACATATAATGTGGGATCGAGATGAAATGGAAAATATTGATGATATATTTTCTTATTCTGTGGCAAGCAATATCATGGAAGAAAATGATGACCCTGAACCAAAATCTGTAGATGATTGTAAAAATCGACAAGATTGGAACAAATGGAAAGATGCTATGCAAGCTGAATTAAACTCACTAAACAATCGAAAGGTTTTTGGACCTATTGTCATTACACCAAAGTCAATGAAACCTGTAGGATATAAATGGGTTTTTGTGAGAACGAAATGAGAAAAATGAAGTTACAAGATATAAAGCAAGACTTGTAGCTCAAGGTTTTTCTCAGAGGCCAGGAATTGACTATGAAGAAACGTATTCTCCTGTTATGGATGCTATTACGTTTAGATATTTAATCAGCTTAGCAGTCTCTAAAAAGTTAGAGATGCGTCTTATGGATGTTGTCACAGCTTACTTGTATGGATCACTAGATAGTGACATCTATATGAAAATTCCCGAAGGATTTAAACTCCCCGATGCAATAAGCTCAAAGCCTAAGGAAATGTATTCCATCAAATTACAAAGATCCTTGTATGGACTGAAACAATCTGGAAGGATGTGGTACAATCGTTTGAGTGATTATTTGATAAGCAAATGATACACAAATAATCTTATTTGTCCATGTGTCTTCATCAAGAAGACAACATCAGGATATGTGATCATAGCTGTGTATGTTGACGATCTAAATTTAATTGGGACACAAAAAGAAATTAATGAAGCAATTGCTCTTTTAAAGAAAGAATTCGAAATGAAAGATCTTGGAAAAACCAAATATTGTCTTGGTTTACAAATTGAGCATATGCATAATGGGATACTTGTGCATCAGTCAACTTATACTGAGAAACTCTTAAAACGTTTCAATATGGACAAAGCAAATCCTTTAAGCACACCGATGGTTGTTAGATCACTCAATGTTGACAATGATCCATTTCGTCCTTGCGAAGATAATGAAGAGATTCTTGGTCCCGAAGTACCATACCTCAGTGCAATTGGAGCACTTATGTATCTTACTAACTGTACAAGACCTGACATTTCTTTTGCAGTTAATTTATTGGCAAGATTCAGTTCATCCCCTACTAAAAGACATTGGAATGGCATTAAACATATTTTTCGGTATTTAAAAGGAACTGTTGATTTAGGTTTATTTTATCCTAACGATTCAAAAGAAGGGTTAGTTGGTTATGCAGATGCAGGTTATTTATCTGATCCCCATAAAGCAAAATCTCAAACTGGATATGTATTTAAGAATGGAGGAACTGCGATTTCATGGCGTTCTCAGAAACAAACACTCATTGCAACATCTTCAAATCATGCTGAAGTCATTGCATTGCATGAAGCTTCAAGAGAATGTGTATGGTTAAGATCTATGTCACGACACATATTGATTTCTTGTGGACTAGAGAAAGATCGAATTCCAACTCCTATCTATGAAGATAATGCAGCTTGTGTCTCGCAAATGAGGGAATGATATATCAAAAGTGACAGAACAAAGCATATACCACCAAGATACTTTGAGTATACTCGAGACCTTATTAAAGACAATCAGGTTGAAATGAGATATGTCCAGTCCAGCAACAACTTAGCTGATCTTTTCACAAAAGCACTTCCCACAGCAACATTCAGGAAACATGTTCATGATATTGGCATGCGCCATGTACGAACAATGTAACGACCTGAAATTTGAGGGGGAGCTATATACTGCACTCTTTTTCCCTTAGCTAAAGTTTTTTCCCACTGGGTTTTATTTTGCAAGGTTTTTAATGAGGCAGTACTTCAAGACCCCAACGTTTTGAAATGGTGTCATCCAAGGGGGAGTGTTATGAATTACCGACACCGACACTATTATTTGTATGACACCATGACTTCACCAACTACACTTTTATATGACACCAATTATATGGCTTTGTCCCCCAAAATAGTATTTCTTCAATAATGTTTTGACATTATAAATATGATGTATCTATAACGAGTAAAGATATCCAGAAGAATTTACATTCTCACTTTCCCTTTAGCCTCTTGTTTCTTTATTCAAATACCACTTCAATAATCTTGTTATAATTAGGGCAAATATTATAACACTTACAACGTTTTTAAACGATCACTTGAAGAGTCCTCAAACAATTGTTGAAGGTTAGGCCGTCATAGTCCCACCTGCTTTTCAAACGGGATTTAAGGACTCCTCAAATAGTCGTTTGAAGGTTAGGATGTCAAAACATAGTCTCGTACATTTTAAACAAAAGTTTTAAGAATAATAACCCATCTTAGCATGGCACGTGACTAGTTACAAAGTTAGATGTAAGAGTACTAGAGTCTTTTGCTACATTTTTTTTGTTATGGTAGTGAGTATTTGGTTGTTATTATGTTGTTACTATTATGGCTTTTGTGTTTTTTCTTCATGCAAAAGTCGACCATAGGTTTGAAAAACTTGACTGAAAATGAAGATTTTATTAATACATACGTATTTAAATGTATATGGGTTGTGTTAGTGTGTGTTGTCAAATTGGTTTATAAATCATATAGTTTGTTAATCGTTTAAAACTATAGCGTGCATGATCGGTTTACGTAAGGGCTTTGAACACAAAGGCACCGCACTGCGTGAGTGTTGGTTAATCATCGATCTCGTTAAAGTTCCGTTAAATATTTCGTTAGTTTATTATAAAATAAATAAACTCTGTTAGAATGTTCTGTTAGTTTAGTTAGGGTACAAAGTGTAATTAGTTGATAGTTTGTGTTAAAATTGTAATTAGAATATTAGAAACGATGCGACGGAGGTTGTACTTTGATTAAACCGTCGCGACCTTTGCCGGAATAACCGTCGGTGGGTATAAATACCTCTGACCATCATCATTGTAATCATCCGTTTCAATTACAAATCAACAATACAAGATTCGTTTATGTTATTTGTTGTTATTTACGTATTATTGTTCAATTATTCGATCCCGTGGCCCTTAGTGAGCACCAATACTAGTTTATACATAACTAACAGCTAGTGATTAGTAAACGCTAGCAGCTTGTTGTGGCAATTGCGTTAAAGTTTGACAAAAATTAACACTGAAACCCATGTGTTGTGCAAAAGGAAAGGTTGCACGATCGGGATGTGAGGCAATTAAAAAGGCAATTAAAACTTGACATAAATAAACACAACGTTGAATTAAACCGATGCATTTTTTTGGGTGGGGGTGGGGGTGGGGTTTGATATTACTTGAAAGTTTATATAAAATGCGAACACGTAAAAAAATATTACATTGAAAGGTTGATAACAATAAGCAGTGGCGTTGATATTATTTGAGAATTTATATAAAAAAAATGAAACAAAACAAAACCATACGCAGATATTCGTCAAAACGTTGATATGGTGTGTTGGGGGGTGGGGGGTATTTAAAAAGAAAAGAGAAAAGAAAAAAAAAAAGAAAACCTGCTAAATTAGTATCAAGTTAAGTTTATTTAGGATGCATTACATAATTTTACTTGATTATTTGAAACAAATAATATGAAAAATAATCTAGACTTTTCAATAAAGGTTTTTTCATAAATTTGAAAAAAAAAAGTTACGAAAGAAGATATTTCAAAATAGTGATGCCATTTATGGACCGGTATGATTTCAATTTGAAAAAAAATTAATAATGGATTGCTTGATGGTTTTTTAAAGATTTTAATAAGAGTCTACATTTAAATCAATCAGCACAAGAGTGCGTTTGTTTCATTAAAAGTATATCTCTAAATTAGACATGAAGCCTTTGAATTATTTAGATTTATAAACATATTTAGTGTAGCCTCTGAATCGGATAACTCTTTAATAACTCAGATAGTAAGTTTCAAACAGTCGCATAGTCTAAATAAAGATTAAAAATCAAACATCCAACTTTGAAATTTTTAGTATGCATTCTTCTCTCTTTATTTTATAAGATACATGAAATACAATCTTATAAAATAAACCATCGCATTATTCTCCTTGGACCTGATTTAAACAATCATGATGATGAATTAATCAAAAGGTATGACATATTCCAACCTACTTGTACAACCTATCATATGTTTAGTATGTGTGTAGTGACCAAGACCACATATTTTAATTTAGTTGACAAAAAAAAACCCCACTTATCTTTCTGAGATGGTATACAATAAATACTATCCTTTTCAATTTAAAGAACAAGACCATATATTTTTTTTGTAACTATATTTTTATGTTTTACTAATTGATAATATTCCTATGTTTTAATTCTTTTTTATATGATAATAAATTATTTGTAGTTACAAATTTTATACATGTGTGGCGGATGAAGTAAAACTCTTGAGCACGCATTAATTAAGCAATGGATGTTACATGCGACGATTTTCGAATGAATCGCCACACAATGGGAGCGACAGTACTACTTACACCTTCACGATAACATTAAACTAAAATATCCAGCTAAAATAGATCTGAGTAGAAAGTAAAGTCTATTATGTAAATGATAAAAACTTACAAGACAAATTATATTAAAAAAAAGTAACATGTTATGTTAATGAGATAGTTACTTATTGTCTTGCACGAAGGTTGACAATTTATGACATAAGTTAGTATGATTTCACACAAAGTTTACTGGTTATGGTTTGGGGTAAACGAGTTATGGTTAAAGGTGCCAACACATTAATGAAACGATTAAATTGTGGCTGAATGGATTTAACCCACTTAACACATTTATATTACACCTAACATGTTTAACTAATTGTCTTAAATAGGTTAACAAATCAGCATGACACGTTTATAGCATGTTTTGATAAAGCGGCGTAGCTATAAACAAGTAAATAGATTATTATCAAATGTGAGTTGTAATTTTCGAAGGCCTTTGTTTATCGTGTTAATTATATTTTACTAAACTGTAACATTGTTTAATAATCGTGTCGTGTATCATCTTTTGAATTGCTTATATTTAATCGTGTCAAACATGTCATGTCATGTTATTGAACTAGTTACTTTTAATCGCGTTCAATTTGACTTGTCATGTGACCCGCTTATTAAACATGCTTGTGTTTAAAAGTAACACATTTTGTTATAATTGTCGTGTTGAACGTGTCGTTTTTACCCATGTAAGAAAACTTGGAAGGTTTCGCAAGCAGTGTCTTACACTATTATTTATACAATTTGTCCGGGTCATTTCTAAATAGACCAATTGGATTTTAATAACCACAACTTAATGTCTTTGGCCGATAATAATCTCAATTGAGAAGATTTTTGCTAGTGATCCGAACTTTTAAAAAAATTACTTTCGTTGGATCTCCGTTTGAAAAAGTTAACGGCGTTAGATTTTATCTGAAATTCAAACTAATATTTTATGATTTTGTTCAAAAGTTTTATAACATCAGTTTGAAATTCGGATAAAACTTAACGCCGTTAAGTTTTTTTAACAAGGTCCCATGATAGTAATTTTTTTAAAAATTCGGACCACCAGCTCGAATATCCTCAGTTAGAATTATTATTAGCCAATAACATTATGTTGAAATTATTAAAATTTTATTTGTCTTTTAAATAAGTATTTATATGTTTAGGATCTAAAGGAGGTTTAATTTATACACACACATTAAAATTCTAAATTACCGATAATGTACATTATAAATGCTAACAATATTATCTCTCATATAAAATATGTATTGTACTTTTTTAATATTTAAACCTTTTTATGAAAAGGTAGGAAGAAAGGTGACAAAAGCTAAAGTGTTTTGAAGATGCTAGCACTAATATTGACTAAGATACCGCCACTTGATAATTGATATAAAAGCACTTATGTTAAAAATAAATGACCACGTTTTAAGAAAATTATATTCTTAAAAGTTATGTCATGTTAGAAACAAAACTATTGGAAAATGTCATGTTAGATGTGTTCGATCCTTGTCGATCCACTTGGGAATCAACAACTTTTTTAATCGGTGGACGGTTGGTATTACTTAAAATATTGATGTTAGACAATATTCAGTTTATCTTTTTCTCTATTCAAAGCACTTACATGTGTTATCAAGTCAATGAAAAATAACTAGACAAAACTTTTTACGGGGAGGATCCGTTGATGAAAATAAAATACATTGCGTATGTTGGGATAAAGTGTTAGCACCGAAGAAAGAGAGAGGGGACTTTGTATCAGTTTGCTTCGGGATATAAATACTTCTACCGAAGTGGTGGTGGAGGTACAAGACGAAACTCCAAAGATATGGAGGCGGGTAATCTCAAGTATCCGCAACAATAAGATTAGCCCATGTTATATTTTGCGTGAGGTCTCCTTTTTCGACATATAGAGAAATATTACGAAGGCGGAGGTTGCCCTTGCTATGATTAATGTATCGATATAGATATGATTAAGAACCATTATGTAATAGGAGATCAAGTCTTTTGGTTGGATGTTTGGTGTGGATACACATCCCTTATCTTAAAATCCCGGCCTTATCGAAACTTAAGGAAAGAAAATTGGTGTTTGGTTCGGGATAGATGTGGTATGGTAAATAAGGTATTCTTGTGGATTTGTCTTGGACGAGAGTCCCTTCACAGACAAATGAATTATCTAATGTTTATGTTAGTTTGTGTTAGTTAGGGATGAGTTTGGGACGGTACTGGTACCAACCGATACTAATCCTGAAAATCTCGATCCCGAAATTTGAAAATATTTGGTAATGGTATCCGTACCGAACCAAAGCAGTACATGTATCGAAAACTCAAAACTTGATACCGATTCAATATCAGTACTTCCTGTTAAATTAAATAATATTTTTTTTAATTATGTACTAGCACAATAGCACTACTAGTTTCTCTATCTAATGAATTAGAACATTTCAAGCAACATCTTTATCTTTATCTTTATGATTAACACTAAAAAACAGTTATTTTCTGACATAATTATATAAATTGTCCTTTATATTTACACTAATTTTCAGTGATTGTCTTTATCTTTAAAAACGTGGAGCACACCAGCCAAACCCCACCACCGGTCTTGCCGGAAAAACGTGGAGCACCACTTGCAAAACACCACCGGCTACTGAGTGGGGATGATATTTTATATGAACAGCGGCGCCAAAATCATCTGTATACAATCCCCAAATGCCGGCAACGGTACCAAAATCAAAAACCCTAATTTCGTATTTAATCCCTAAATGCCAAATTTATCTTTCTATATTTCAATCAGATCTACCTACATATCAAGATCAACCTTACAAACCATAAACACCAACGCTTTCGTGTCCCTGCAACTTTAATAACCGGAAACATGGCCGTATTTAGTGACTTCAGATTTAATGGTATACTCCGGCCACTCCAAACAAATTCTGTACCAAAGGTGGCCGGATTTAACAGTGGACTCCGGCAGGGAGGGAGCTTGACCAGCGAGGGTAGTGGTTTCCGGTGGGTGGTGGTGTGGGTTGGGTGAATGGAGAGAGAGAGAGAGAGAGATAGAGAGAGAGTGTGTGTGTGTTTTTCTTTATATATATATTTATAGTTAATTTTAATTTTAAAATGTTATTTTTCTAAATAATTGGTAAAATGACTAATATGCCCTCATGTGCAAGGTACATGATCTGAGTTAACGAGAAAAACTAACTGGGTTAGATCAAAAGAACAAACGGTGTAAAATTTTGAAACGTAAAGTACAAATTCTGTAACTTTTAAATATAAAGGACAACCACTGAAATTTGGTGTAAACATAAAGGACAATTTTTGTAATTTTGTCTTTATTTTCTCTCTTCTTTTAAATTAAATAATATTTTTTACTTTTGTCATTATATTTTCTCTTTGTTTCACTCATAACTATTTTTTAAAAACATTAAAAAGTTATTAATTTTAAACAATATTTCTTTAAATTTACTTATAATATAAAATTTCTCTATATCTTTTACTTACAACTACTTTATATAATTCAGAGAATCCACTCAATATCAAGAGATTATTGAGAATATTTGTTAGAAAAAAAAAAGAAGAAAAGAAAAACTTGTTGCCATCAAAGAAGATGGTATCCATAGGTGGGACCAGTCTTTAAAATAATATGAGGGCAAAAGCATGGAGCCACGTGTCAGAACATATACAAATAATAAGGCAATGATTATTTACACACTTTTTTTAAATATTCCCATACCCTCTTAACATACATCTTATCTCTACATACACCCTTAGGCTGAGGGGTGTGGGGGGCTCTAATGGGGGCGATAGTGGGGGCGACAGCCAATAATATTATGACGTGTGGCAGAGAGAGAAACTGGATAAGGGGGGTGTTGGAGCCCCCGTTGGAGCCCCTGGCCCTGGTGTGGAGTGGCTCCAGCGGATTTTTTTTTTATTTTTTTATAAATATATTCAAAAAACGTATTATTAAAAAAACTCATAAATTATTAAAAAAAACACACATTAATGAAAAAACACATTAATATCTAAAAATAAAATAAAAATAAAAGAACTAAAAAAAACATTATTCTTATTCTTCGGCTTGGTCTTCTTCGATCAACCTCTTTCGGATTTTTTTAAAAAAAAGTTTGGAAGATGGGTTGATTTTGGGTTTTTTTTTGAAGCTGTGGTAATTGTTTTATGTGAAATGGGTTATATATAGGAAGAAAAAACTTTTTTTTTATTAAATAAGAGCCCAACGGCTCATTTTAAATGTCCAACGGCTAGATCACACTTTCCCATGTCTCTTTACGCCCATCCTTACCCGCTAACAGGCTTGCGCCTGCTTTGTTTTTCGTGCTCGCGCCCCGATAGCGCCCCTCTCGCGCCCCGGTGGTGTGGTGCTAGCGCCTGGGGGCGCGAGCGGAGGGGCTCTAGCGCCCCCGTTGAAGCCCTACACCCCTCAGCCTTATAAAAGTGTATGAATAACACATCCCAATAATAATATACCTTTAAATAGTACCCTCACACACAAATTATAGACTCATTGTTTGTGACAGAGTATCAATCCATCCATCAATCAAATGTGGACAAGTACAAAACCTTTTGTAATTATCACCAACTTCCAGGCTAATCCTTTTCATATATGTTTGGTTAAACTAGCAAGAACCACTTAAAACTTAAAACGTGATATATATTAACTTGAACGTTGTGGGTTAATTAGTAGGGGTATTCTTCGGGTTTTTTTGTTGGTTTCGGATTTTTCGGGTCGGGTTTTTCGGGTTTTATGAGTGGAAATATAATCCGAAAACCAAACCATTCTAGTTTCGGGTTTTATGGTTTTCGGGTTTATTGGGTCGGGTTAGATCGGGTCGGTTTGATTCGGGTTTCGGGTTAAGTGAATGTTGTGAAAGGGTTGAAATGATTTACAAAAAGGTGGGTATTTTTGTCATCATAGTGTACAATGGCACTTAAATAGTATTATTATACACCACCTCGTATATGAACATATTAGCATTTAACAATAATTAAATCAAACATTAAGAAGCAATACGAGTAATCGTTTAAATGTAAAAAAACACCAAAATCTCAATCCGTAACAAACAATTGTTATATAGAAATACCATGTCTCAAACCAATTGATGTTACTTCTTTAACTAATTTCAATTGATATTAATTAAATAGTATACCAACAAGAAACACATGAATGCTCTAGTTTTAATGGATTCAATTCAACAAGAAATAACCATACTGTTGAGTTGGAATTTAGAGAAACCGCATTCGTTCAAATATAATCAACTAATTTCAATTAAACATTGATCGAGCATACCTTTTGCAAACTCTTTGATTGGAACTTTGAAGTTGTATTGTCTGATGAAGAAACAGAGTGTGCCGTATGCATATATTATTATTCTCTTTTGAATTGTATTGTATGTATAATAGGTAAAAAATCAAACCTATAAAATTTTGGCATTTTAAATCGCTACCTTCTCGGGTTTTTCGGGTTAAACCGAATTGAGGAAATCCTATCCAAAACCCGACCCGAACTATTGCAATCGGGTTCGGGTTACGTGGTATCTCGGGTTCGGGTTATGCGGTTTGGATGTGTCTTCGGGTCGGGTCTATTCGGGTCGGGTTCGGTTCTCGGGTTCGGGTGAAAATTGACAGGCCTATTAATTAGTCATAACTAGCTGGTTATGATAATAGAGAAAATAAGGAAAAAAGAGTAAACTGTGGTTTTTGTTCTTGTATTTTGTTTAAATTTACGGTTTTAGTCCAATAGTTTTAAATTTGTGATTTTTATCCATGTTTCATTTAACTTGCAATTAAGCCCGAATTCACTAACCCCGTTAAGTTTGGTCGTTAAACCATTAGCGTGCCCCTCACATGAGGGGCAAATTTGTCCCCTTTCTCCCCAAATACAACCCAGCCCCTCATATGAGGGGACTTACGAATTAAGATTGATGTTTATTTTGGGATAAAAAAGACAATACTGCCCCTGACGTGAGAGGCACGCTGATGGGTTTAATAACCAAACTTAACGGGGTTAGTGAATTCAGGTTTCATTACAAGTAATTGAAACCACATGAATGAAAATCACAAATTTATACTATTGAATTAAAACCGTAAATTTGGATAAACCACATGGACGAAAACCGCAGTTTACTCTAAAGTAAAACAAAAGTTTAGTTAATTGTTAGTGAATGGCCCCACAATTAAATTGAACGATAATTAAATTAGTTAGACATATATTACTTACGCCATAAAAATGAATATGAAACTTAAGAAAAAAAAATCAATGTTCATACCTACTTTTGAAAATAATATATACAGTAATGTGTTTGGTCAGTCATAGTATATTTTGTAGTGATGATATTGCAACAAAATTCCAATGTAAGTTTTCAACAAGATATTAGTCACATTTCTTATCGTATATTTTATTGCGAAATGTGTTATGGCTAGGAAAATTCACGATATGAGTCTAATATATAGTTCATGATCGTATGAATTTAGCCTAATCATGTTTAGATTAATTTTGAGGTTCAAGCCAAGCACGCTTGTTAAAATAGTTTGCGTTCGGTAGACCTTCGAGTTTAACCTTTTTAATTATACACTTATTTTTTTAAAATGTGTATTATGTCATAACTTAAACTAATTAAATACCTTATACTAAAATTTAAAATAAAAAATACATGTATAAGTTTATTGTTTAAATGTAATTATTTTACATTTTTATGTACATTTGTACTTTTTGTAATAAAATATAGCCTTGGAGTATTGATACGAAAAGAAGTAAAATAAAATTTTATTTTGTTAACCAACAAAAGCTCTTGTCATTATCAAGCTACATGTATGGCATGATTTTTAAATTTATATCGTGTTTGAATTCACATCAAATTTCCAGGTTTGTATCGGGTTTAACCTTGATAACCTATAAATACAACCGTTTAACATTCGTAATATTGTCTTATACACAGTCTTTTTAGTAATTATTTTATGACGTATGTGAGGTTTATAATTCCCTTTTTATAAATAAAAATGTGATTTGGACAGTGTGAAAAATATGTATGCAATTATGCATAACGGATGTGTATATTAATAGCATTCACCTCTTTTTGTAATATTTTAAGATGTTTCTGAGGTTTAATATTCTCTATTTTTTTATTTAACGACGAATCTTTTATGCCATCCGAGAATAGTGATGAACGGATACTGGTATCGGTACATGTATTGATTTTCTTAAATTTTTGGTACCGGTATTGAATGTAAAATTTGAAAAATACCAGTACAATACTGGATACTCAAAACTTAATACCGACTTTGTACTGTTGGTATCAAATCAGTATGCTTATCCGTTTTGCTCATCTCTATCTAGGAGATTTATACACATGACCTTTCAACCTTTTGGTGATTTAATTTTAAAGCTTTTGCCTTTACTAATTAACCACCAATCCCATTATTCGCCTCTTATTGATAGATTTATATTTTAAATACTTGAATAATGGTTAAATACTTTAAATTGTATCCATCTTTTGTATCTTCATTGCCTGGGATGAGATTTTTCCCGAATACTCGTACGCATCCGTATCACCCATAACAATTTGATTTAGTAAGGGTATCAGCACTCGTTTTATTTTATTTTTGTTTTTGTACTTGTTTGAAATATGCAGATGTTTTATTTTTATTGCGATTCTCAACGTTTAATATCTAAAATAAATCCTACGCACGTATTATGTTCGGTATTATGTTACATTTTGTTCGAATTTGATATTATGGTTTACTTTGGTATTATGGTTTATTGGTTTTATTTTTGCTTTTGGTTTTATGTTTGGTTGTGGCATTAATAATGTTGGTACCCGTACCAATTTAGCCATCATGTACCTGTCATGTACTAGTAGGATAACCAATTCAACTTATTTGTTACTCGTACCGGTACAAGTACCAAGATCGTTGGAAATTTGGAGAAATAAAAGCGGTATATAAGCGAGTACTGTATCGAAATACACGTACAATACCAATAAATTCAGTACGCTCGGTACTCGTTTTTATTGATTTTTGACACGGTTATAATAATGTACGAATACAGATACTGTACCGATCTCATCCCTATTCAGTACCAATCGTCAAAAATGTTGTTAAAAATAGCATGTTTTACAAAAATAATAACTTTTATTTTCACATTATGTGTTTAATAAACAATTAATAGTCAAATATTCTTTTAATCATAGAATAAATTTAAATATTACTAGATTAAAGAGAAAGATGATGCTTTGTGCAATAAAAAAATGTGCCATGGAATATGATTCATGAATACATGCATAATGTTATATATGGTATTAAATTAACGCTGGAAGTGGGCCTAGACACAATAAACTAAAACCCTCATAAAAAACTAATCCTATGCGATTTTATAATTAAAATAACTATTAAAAATAATTAAAATAGCGTAATTTTTTTTGAACAAGAATTTGATAATTTCAAACCCTCAACCTTCCGAATGTTTTTTAAAGTTTCCTATAGACGTAAAATTTAATATTTTTTTAATAATTTATATTTGATCAAAAGTCTAAACATGCAAATTTACTTAATTTTTGTTATATTTTGATGTAAGTTTTAATGAAAACATAAATATAAAGTACTTTACGATGAATACAATTTAGTTTAAGAAATAATATATGTTAAAATCTAGAGAAAAAAAGGATACAACTTTTTATATAAATTAGGTTGTAAATACCTGTATTGAACGGAAATTACAAAAAAAACATTAAACATCTAGTAATAAAGATTTAGCAATTAAAGGATATTTTGATATAAAAATATGATTAAAATACATAAAAATTATAATACGAGACGTAATAAGTTTACTTACTAATTAGTAATTAGGTATATATTTTTAAATCACAATTATTAAAGAAAAATAAATTATGATCGAACTTTTTTAAAGACATAAAGTTAGTGAGTTTATAAAGAATGGATACGAGGTTTGGAACTAGCGTTACTTTTTTTTAACAATTTTTTTTTCATCTTTCGCTCAATGTCTCAAGTGAGACTAGAACCCACAATCTTTTAGTGGTAAACATACATCTTTACGGCTTTACCACTAGACCAAATCAGTAGTTGTTGTTGAAACCGGTGTTACTATTACCATATTTTTAAACAAGAAAGAAAAATTACAT
This sequence comes from Bidens hawaiensis, assembly GCF_021521415.1. Classification (NCBI taxonomy): domain Eukaryota; kingdom Viridiplantae; phylum Streptophyta; class Magnoliopsida; order Asterales; family Asteraceae; genus Bidens; species Bidens hawaiensis. The sequence continues at coordinate 58,087 of NW_027497726.1, read as the reverse complement.
ACTTTTATTTTATTTTTTTAAACCCCACACGTTAAGAAAATCTCCCTATGTCAAAAAGAAAGTTTCGAGATATCATATTTCATGTGTATAGGAGATTCACACGCATAATATGGTATTTTATTTTATTTATTTTTTAACATTTAATTAAATCACTCACAAGTTACTGACTCATTAAGTGATTTGATCATCTTTATTCCATCATGAGTGAGAAACCCTTAACTACCTTTTCAAATATTGAAAAAGAAGTTTTTAAAAGTTTTACCTCAACCGCTTAAATAAATCATTGACGCATAATAAAGTATGCAATATGGTTTATAAAATAAAAGTGAGATAATAACACAAACAAAATATAATATCCCACCTTAAAAAAAGAGAATGTACCCATGATGGACCCTCTGCCTAAACATATTAGCCAATTAAGGGGCAACATTGAGATATAATTAATGATTAATTAATACATGTAAACTATAGCTTAGCTTCAGGAGGTTATTTGTCAAACCTGCCTTAATGGTTGCTTATTGTTGCAATAGATCTGGATTAAAAAGCAATCAATATTACAGGCCATTTTTGAATGACAATGTAATGTTTTTACACTTAATAAATTATATTTTGTGAGTAGGTGATATCACATATATTGGTTGATGAAAAAACTAATTCTTCTTAAATATCTTGAATAATATATTTTTGTAGGTATGCATTTATAAAACATTAAAGAGTATTAAATGATGTGTGAAAAAACGTTTGTACGGATAAACAAGGTATCTTAGAATATGGATGACAATGAAACTCGAAATTATAAGAATTCAGGTATAGGGTCGGGTAATTGTGATAGGGTATGAAATTACTTTATTTTCTTGGGTATGGTACAGATGTGAGGTTTGGAGATATACTTGTTTACGCGACTCGATTGCTCGATAACATATACCCGTTTACCCGATTATATACCCCAACATTTTCTATTATTTATAAGTATATACGTCATACGGAGTATAATATTATTGAGTGTATTTGTAGCTCCTACCAACACGATTTATTTTAAAGGTATATGGTATATAATTTACCCTACTTATTAATGTATATACGACACACACCCACACACACCCAATTTGTTTAAGTATATACTATATATAACTACCTAAAGCCATGGTAAATCCAATGTCCGACGGGTAAGTATTATCAGTTAGATATCTAATGGATTTTAGGCCGGGTATGCCAATCTTTTATAATCAGGTATGGAGCTAAGGCTATCTAAACACGGCTCAAATCTGACCCATTACCAATCATAATTTAGACTAAATGGTTAGGTATTGTATTAAAAATATATATTTATTTATTTTATTTATAGCGTATTAACGGTCTTGAATGACAATATTACCCTTGAATTGAAAATGAGCATTTTATAACTATTTTAGATAAAATTTCCGAAGATACGTTTAAAATGTATATATTCACAAATGACATTAAATTTTAAATTAAAATACTAAACATTAATTGTAAATATTATTAGAACATAATCATTAAGTATATAATATAAATGATTTTCAAGTATGGCTTTGTAAAAAATAAATAAATCACGACACTCTATTAACCCATGTAGCATGAAATGACTTGAGTAACATCTTATTATAAACATCCAATCTTTATTTATTTATTTTTTTTTGACGATCTTAAATAATTGGCTAAGTAATTGATTTACAAATGCGTTAACGGGTTCTAAATAAGTTGATATATTGAACTTATAATTTAGAGTTACTTTCATGTCCTATAACTAGAAACGCCACCATTGTGTCAATTGGCCAACCGTGTGTTCTTTATTTCAAAGATCACTTTACGTCTAATCTGGTTATTGATCTTTGTATGTAGACAAAATACTTTAATACAAAAGTGTAACATAGTTACATAGATTGTTCAAAATAACTACTCGCGACATCTGGAAATAAGAAACCTACAAAACCATGATAAAAATATTAGGTTATAGCATATGCAAGCGGTGAAATTAGATGATGACGTCCATGATGTGGTCCGATGAAGGTAATTGTTTGGACCACCTTCCACACCAAATGTCTATAGGACAACTTTGGTTTTGTTTTTCTTATAATCCATGTGATTTTTTTGTCTTTTAAAGTTCTCTGAGTCTTAAAGACTGACACTGTTTTTTTTAATCACTCTGCGTTATATGATGTTATCACTACACAACAAGTAAAAAAATGGGCGTTAGCATTGACACATGGTTGATATTTAAAATCGTCATTAATTAGATCTCAGAAATGATTGCTTTAGGTAAGCAAATTAGAGATTAAGACACTCATCGGTAACTTGATCTTGTGAAAAAGATGTGTATCTTAAAAACAAATAGTTGGGGTATCTAGTCTTACTTGAGACATTGGGTGGAAGGCGGAATAAAAAAAAGTAGTTGTTAAAAAAATGATTAAGACACTCATAACAAATGAACTCTTTATCTTTAGTTCAATTAATAAACTAGATATTTAGACTATGTGTAGTGAAGGGCTATATAATATGGGGATTTTTGACAGGTGGTCAGAGGGGGGGGGGGGGATATGCAACCAAGGGGGACAGTGTTGTAGCCCACAAATCGGCCCACCCTAATACTTGATCGCCACGTCAACATCTCCATCACACAAGCTGGAGACAAAGGTATGTCATCCCCACTTATCGCCCGAATATGGGGGGGGGGGGGGGTGCTCTCGCCCTTTGTCGCCCAAAACCCTTACCAATTGTCTCCCACTACGCAATAGTCTTATCGTTTAATAACAAGTGAATCTAATTAGACACAAAGATCGTATATAGATGAACTAACTTAGTATAAATGATTAACGACTTAACGTAGTGAAAAGACACAAGAAGACATCCAAAACTTAGTTGTATATAGGCGTGACGATTGTTGAGACGATATGAAATACGGCATGAAATAAAAAGGTTTTAGGTTTGCTTAATACAAACATTTAAAAAATAATAAAAGAGTCAGGTTCAGATCGACTAACACAACATGTTTAAAAAACGAGCCGGGTTCAGGATTTACCTGTATAAAAACGAGTTGGCCCCGTTTAATTATGTTATAAAAATTATAATTATATTTTTATTTAGGCTTTTTTTCGTTTTCCGTTTTTTGAATATACTTTATATACACTTGTAATTTCCAATCATTTTCAAGGTTTTTAACAATTCTAAAAAAATAAAAAAATCACATTACTCATTTACTCTACCGACTCAAAATTATATCAATTGTATTAGTAGTTCTTTTGATAAATGGGTTAAACGGATCGTTTTCGAGTCAATCCGACTTTATGTGAATGTGGGTTGGAGTTGAAAATTTTAAAATGAATAGTAATATATGTCAGGTTCAGATTGAACATTTCAACGGCAAAGTGCCAACACAACAGGACAACACGATTGGACGTATAATACGTTAATTTAATGTGATTATATGCTTTATTTTCTTCTACTAGAAATATTTCATTCAATAGGTAAAAAGGAAAATGCATATGCTTTTAATTCTCCATTGGCACCTATATAAACCACATTCATCCACCATCCAAAAGGTGATTTCACCCCTTTCCCTCTTTGTAAATATATGTTTCCAAAATTTCTTTTGAACTATTACAATTCAAATCCTTCATTTATAGTTTATTTTTAATGGGGAACATAAAGAGATGGAAGGTAAAGTCCTATCCAAGTATCCAACCTCTTTATATATATGAGACCAACTTTAGTTTTCTATTTTAAGTTTATTTTCCTTTGAACTCAATCAGAATCAATATACATATCAGGAAAAGTTAACGTATAAATTAAATTAACGTGGAATCAAGTAGTGTAAAGTAGTGTAGTTATCTAGACAAGTAGTGTAATTGCCATATATTGTAATGACAGTACACTATAATTACACAATGTTGTATATATAATTATACTACTTGATTTGCACGTTAGTATGTTAATTAAATTTGTATCTGATCCAAACACCACACACACACACACACACGAACAAAAACACGCCCAAGTATTGTAATTATGTAATTACATCGTAGTGTAATATTAAAATGTTGTAGTGAAACTACGCTATAATTACACTATGTTGTATGTAAAATTATATTACTTGATTTGCATGTTTAGCACGTTAATTTAATTTGTGTATTATTCAAACACTATATATATACATACACACACAAGAACAAAGACATGCGAGAAAAAAGAAAGAAAAACTAAAAAAGAATATCATCTAACCGATAACGATGTTTTTTCTTTGGACAAAAATTTGTTTTTGTTGAAAAGGTATAAAGGTAATATGGTCGAATAGTTTATTTTAGTTAAGTATTTAAATTATTTAGTTCTTTTTAGTTGTTTATCCATCAAATTTTAAAAACTCAATAGATTACAATATGATAATTGGATTAATCGTATATCACACCAAGGGAATTGATTTCAAAAGATCAAAATAATTTTAAAAAAATATTAAAAAAGAAAGAAAAAAGAAATAATATTCAATAGCAAAGATCCCAGTTTATTATGTTGATTTCAAACTGATTTGTTTGATCCCATATTTTTAACCTCAAAGCTACAAACTCACACATGGTTTATAGCTTATAACATCATCGAATGACTATGATAACCCTGGTAGGATTGTGTGGGATGTTATATATAATTTTTATTGAATTTTATACTCTACTACTCTAGTAACTTTCTACCATATGTGACGAGGTTGTGCTAAAAAGAAATTGCGCCTAAAATATATACGAAGCCACCAGAAAAACGTCACGTTTAATAACGGTAAATGCCCTAATGTGTAAGACAAATGTGATCTTCTCCCGTTTAAAACAAATAGACGTTAGTTTTAGATCCCATAAATATTATAAACTAGAAAGATTCCCGGCGCGTTGCGCCGGGTTGATGTTATTCACAGTTGTACTTGTACAACTTATCAAACCTTGCAATGCGTCTGCGAGTCGATGTGAATTCTATCGGTGCTTGGTTACGAAACTAATAATAAACCCCCTAAAAAAACTTTAACGCAAAAATACAACAAATTAACATAACAAAACATGTGTCACGGTTACGAACCCGTGACACTTCGTTTGATATCTGGTTACGACACCAAAAATAAAGCAACCATAAATTCGTCCACACCCAAATACAAAAGTTTAACATATTTAAAATATAAAAACGGCGAACAAAAATAAACACGTGTTGCAGTTGCAAACTGATACAAATTCGTTGATTCTGGAATCGAGGGATAAAAAAAAACTTGTGCGTTGTGTTTGTGAACTAACGCGAATTCAGCAGGAATCGACGTTGTCGGCACTAAATCATACTCCCTCCGTCCCATTATAAGTGTCATGTTTTGACTTTTTAAGTCTTTCTTTTGCAACTTTGACCGTAATTTTTTTTGTTCATGTCATATAATACTTGATGAAAATTATATCAATGTAAAATACATTTAAAACCCAATCCATTCATATATTTTACATCAAGTATTATATAACACAAACAAAAATATTGCCGGTCAAAGTTAAATAAGAAAGACTTGAAAAATCAAAGTAGGACACTTACAATGGGACGGAGGGAGTACATAGAAAACCATGTCTTGTGGTGGTGAACCGACACGAGTTCGGTTGGTATCAGGTTGCGACACCAAAATTAAAACAATAAGTTAATTCGTCTACACTCAAAATACAACAAATTAACATATTTACATAAAAAAGACTGTTAGCAAAAACAAAAAAAATATATGTGCGTTGTGGCCGTGACCTGATGCAAATTAGTCCAAAATCGATGGACAAAAAAGAATTCCCACGAAGAAAAATCCTTAGATTGTGACCGCGATCTTACGCGAATTTATCATTTGACGGTATCAACGCTAAAAAACCCGTATTTTACGGCAACAAACCGACGCAAATTCAAAAACAAAAAGCAAATTAAAATCAAATGCGTCGCCAAAGTTCTTAATTATTATATATAATAATAATTGAAATTAGAGATCCCAAACTTAAAACTTCTCAAAGTAGAATGTTACTTTTGGTAAAACACATGAACCATCTCCATTATTAGCTCAATTTCTATTACAAAGTTTGAATACAAAAGCTTTGTAGTTAATGTAGTTCATCATATATTACTGAACCTGAAATGAATGTCACTAAAATTCTAATAATTTATTGATTCTATTAACACTTGAATTTATTAATTTTAAAGAAAAGTTTTTGTTTAGTATTCAATTTAAAGCAATTAATATATATCCAAGTTTCAAATTTGAATATATTACCATCGAGATCGCCCACCTCAATCGTTATTGCCTTTCTTGTGCTTTATGTTGTTTATTATTTTAAGATTACTTTTGTTATTCTTTTCAGTTGAAAATTAGTAAATATTAATAAGGTTCCGTGACTTCATCAATATTTTAAATAAGTTGATTATCATTTTGTTTTGGACGATCAACGAATAAAGCCCGGTTACTCGGGGTAACTCAATGAAAAAAGACGATCATATACGCCCACGAATCCACGATCACGGGCAATACTGGATAGCCAAAGTCCACCACCTAATTTTTCAGGGAAACTTGCTGCCTGAATGCCCATTGCGGTAAAATCCGGCTGGGATCGGATCCAAACATGAGGCCTTGCAGTCTCTCATCCAAATCTTTATTTATCCTTTAAATGCTAGTTGAGCTAAAGCTAATTGGCAGATGATTATCGTTTACTACTATCTTATTATTTTAATTATAAAAGAAATATATTAAGTAGTAACAAAATGTAACTCTTTTATTTAAATCAGTTAATTTTAATTGGTCTAAAAATTTTCATAAAAATAAAAGTATATAAAATCTGAGTGGGTTTTGTATAGATAAAAAGTTTATACCATTTTTAGTATATAATTAATAAACCTGGTTATTATCTTCCCGTGTTGAATAATACAACTCATAGATCAAAGAAAAAAACACTTTTAAAATTAGGGGCTACATGTATTTCTTTGTTTGGTTACAAATGCACCTAATCATAAAATATAAAAAAAAAGCATGAATCTTTTATCTATTGCTATATAAAGAAATTATTATGCGACACGTTTATTCAAAACCATTAGGGGGGAGGGGGCACCGTGTGGTGATGAAGCCATCACACGTGGTGGCTACTAGCACGCCGCCGCCGCTCCTCTATCACGCTTGAGGAGGGTGGTTTGCGTGATGGCCATTACGCTTGATGAGGGGTGGTTTCCAAAAAATTGTACCGTTGGGAGGTGGGGAGGGGGGGGGGTTAAATAAAAATTACCAATATAAAACCAAAACATAAACCAAATTCAACTCAAAACCAAATCCAACTCAAAAACACTCTCAAACTTCCCCTTCATTCACAACAAAAAAATATGGCATTTCCGAAACACTCGATGCCCTTAGACACCGATAGCTCTTCGTCTTCGGACGATGACATTCTCGAATGGTTCCCGTTGCTATATAAAGAACTTGAATGCCCGAGCCGTCCAAAGAAAAAAGTGGTGGAGCGTGATCGTATACATGCCCACGACGTGCTAATGAACGACTATTTTGTGGAGGAGCCGAAATACAATGACGAGACGTTTAGGGAACGCTTTCGTTTGCCGAAATCTTTATTTTTAAGATCGTAGCCGACGTCGAAGCAAACGAATAATGGTTTCAAGAATCTTACGACGCGAGAGGCAAACGAAGTTTTACGGCGCTTCAAAAATGCACATCCGCTATTTGTCAACTAGCGACAGGTAACCCACCCGACCAATTCGATGAATATTTACAAATGTCTGAGAGAACTTCACGTGAATGTCTACAATTCTTTTGTAACGCGATTATAAAATTGTATGCCAAAGAGTTTCTACGAAAACCAACAAGACACGACATTACACGTCTTTACGCCGCACACGAGGCTAGATGGCATTTTTCAGGGATGCTCGGTAGCATCGATTGTACACATATTGAATGGAGGAATTGTCCACGGGAGTTGCGAGGGGCGTATGTTAGGGGTGATATCAAACGACCGACCATCTCACTAGAAACGGTTGCGTCAAATGATTTGTGGAATTGACATTCTTATTTTGGTGTTCCCGGCTCAAACAACGACATCACTGTTCTGTACACATCACCGTTGTTTCAGAGCGTAACATATGGCACCGCACCTTTCTGTCTGTATTTTGTCAACGGGAGATATTACAGACGTGGTTACTATCTCGTCGATGGTATCTACCCGCACTGGTATGTTTTTGTGCAAGCCTTTTCGTTTCCTGTTGAGACCAATGAAAAGGCGTTCAAGAAGTTGCAAGAATCGGCAAGAAAAGATGTCGAGAGAACTTTCGGTGTTTTAAAGGGTAGCTGGTGCATACTTAGTCGACCGGTTCGTGCAATGAAAAAACCCGTGATCTCTAGCTACGTGTATGCATGCATCATATTACACAATATGTTAATAAAAGAAGATGGAAATGCAATTTATCCCGATTGGGTACCGAATCCTCCGACTCAAGTTCCCGTTCCCGATGATGTCCAATTAGACTTGCGGGATGAAGATATTCACTATCGGTTGAGATGGGATCTAGTTGAACTTATAGGTTCTTTAGGGTTGGAATTCCCGGATTCAGACGAGGAGTAGACGTTTATTGTAACTTTTATTTTTTAATTCTAATTTTTAAGTTGAATTATGTTCTAGTAAACTATTGTTTTTATTTTTAAGTTCTATTAAATATTGTTTTAATTTTTTAAGTTACAAAAAAAAATTCCATCACACACCATCACACCACACCACCACCCATAGTAAAAAACCATCACATGTGATGGATTTGGGTTGGTGATGTGACACCATTTGATTGGGTGGGGTGTGTGATGAGTGATGCCACCACATCCACCACCCCTCCCCCCCTTATATTGAATACTATAACAACCATCTATATAAAACCATGTATAGTGGATGATGTCCATTTGTGGGCGTTGTGCGACATGTGACGTGACGTGACGTGACGTTAGAATAAAGACTTTTTCGTTAAAATGAGTGTTGTGAATGGAGCTCATTCAAATTATTATTATATTTCATTATCAAAATAAACAAAAAACAAACCCACTAATCACATTCCATCATTTTCTCCACCCGACGCTGTCTGGGGGGGGGGGCTTTTTGGATGGGAAAACGCCCCTACTTATATTTAAGATATAAAATATAATTAACGTGACTGTTATGTGCCTATAGTTTTCACACTTTTCAACATTTTATTGATTTGAATTATACGCTATTCAATATACATAAAATTTAACAATACAAAAGAATTTTCTTTTAATAAATCAATGTTTTAAATTATTTTTTAAATAAATTATTGTTACTAGGGTATAATTTTTTATACAAATATATGATAAACAATTTTCACACTTCTCGACAGTCGACATATCATATATTATTAGTTTGAAATTTGAAATAAAACCCTCTTTATTAATCATAAATTTTAACAATACAAAAGAAAAAGTCCTTTAACAAATGTTTTAAATTAAATTTTAAATGTATAAATCCGAAAATATAATGAGCACATTAATGCATGTTTCTCAGTTTTAGTATATGTTAACAAATTGTTTTGTTTTCACACTTATCATATTATTGGTTTGAAATTTGAAATAAACTCTCTTCGATAATCATAAATTATTACAGTACACAAGAAAGAGTTTTTTAATAAATAATTTAAATTAGATAATAATTAATTTATTCATTACTAAGGGTATAAATCTTCTATGAATACATGATGAACACATTAATGCATGTTTGACAGTTTTAATATACAATAATTAATTGTTTTGTGTATACAATCTACACACTTTTCATCAGCGATCAACTCAATATGATACCGGTATAAAAAATGCTTGACACAACATGTTTCCGGTTCGGTTTGTTACTAAAGAGAAAAAAAAGGTAAAATACCAGTACCATACAGAACCATATACCGGTACTATACAGTACCGATTCCAAGACCTCAAAAAATGAGTATCGAATTGGTACTGAAAGTACCCGGTTTATTCCTACTTCTCAACATATTATTGTTTCGAAAATTAATATTTGAAATTTGAAATAAACCCCTCTTCAATAACCATAAATTTTAACAATAAAAAAGAAAAAAAAATATTAATAATTGTTTTATATCAGATTTTATTAAATTAATTGTTAGTATGATATAAATCTTATCTATAATCTATATAAACGAAAACATAAAAATCTTACGTGTCGCGATGTGGTCGCTCCCCCCCTTTTTTGGAGTCACCAGATTTGCTTGATTTTTAAATGGAGGATTCTCATGCATTTGACCCGAATTCATGGGTATGGGTCTTACCAAACCCAGATATTTTTTAAACGGGTTATAACATCTCATTAAATAAAAAATTATTCTCATCAAATTATTGATGTAAAAATTCTATAAAATAGGATATACTAAAAATTAATATTTTATTTATTTTAAAAAAGATATATATATTATTTAAATTAAAAAAACCAATTTTTTAGTAAAAAAATAAACAGGTCTTGGTCTTATTAAACCATAAGTATATTATCAACTTTGATAAATATTATTTATAATTAAAAAAACCAATTTTATAGTAAAAAAATAAACGGGTCTTGGGTCTCATCAAAACCATATAACTTTTAAACCGAGTTATAACATCTCATTTATTTGTGAAACAATTTATCATCAAACCATAAGCATACTATTAACTTTCATACAATAAAAAAAATATAAATTTAAAAAAGAAATAAATATTAGAATAAACAATATAAATTCTTCTCGGTTCTAAATTCTTCTTCTTGTTGGCCATACTGAGGATACAACATCTTTATGGCGATGTTGCCATGTTTACCAGATACGCCTTTATAGACAATCCCGAATTCACCACTTCCAATGACGTTCCCATTGGAAAATCCATTAGTTGATTTTGCTAAATCTTTCAGAGGAATCCGCAAACAGTTCAGTACTTCTTCGACGGAAGACATGATCAGCTTTGAATAGGGAGAGGATTTAAAAGGCTTAGAAGGAGATGACACTTTTTCTAAATAGGGGGTGAGGTAGAATAAATTAGATGAACACGTTTTATATAGATATAACTCAAAAACAATCTGGTTGTATAGATATAATATATTGGTTCAAATGCTTTCCACACTATATAGTCATATAGACGGCTATTAAAACAGACAAATCCATCAAAGTCTTTCGGCGAAGGTGGGTTCCGTGGGTAAACATAACATGGGTAATGAATTTACCGACCGGTAAGTGACAGAATTTACCTAGAGATCGGAAAATGTCAATGATGGATCAACAATTTACTAATAAAAAAATTGGCTAAAAAGAATGCATTTAATCCTCCATAATATTTTGCATTCATAGTATTTTTGTCCGGTGAATTTGCGGGATCCTAGAAAATCCGAAACTTTTTTTTAATGATATTGAAGAAAAGAGTATCCTACAAAAATTCATAGAATTAGAGATACTTTTCTTCTTCTTATAGGAAATGATCAAGGAATACTTGGTTTATTTAACATACACACTTAACATTCTCCATCAAAAGAATAAAATGTGTGACAAAATAATTCTCTTTGACAAATTAACTTCCTATAAATGTGTGACAAAATCCGAAACTTTTTTTTAATGATATTGAAGAAAAGAGTATCCTACAAAAATTCATAGAATTAGAGATACTTTTCTTCTTCTTATAGGAAATGATCAAGGAATACTTGGTTTATTTAACATACACACTTAACATTCTCCATCAAAAGAATAAAATGTTAAGTCTAGATTGGAGGCTCATTGTTTGATACTGTGTTCTAGCCCACCAACTTTGTAAGGACATAAGTTATTTTATATAAATTTTAAAATGAAAATACAATTTAAAGTCCATCAATTACTTTAAAATTGCCAAATTGTATGTGAATGAATAAGAGAACTTCATGGTTGTTGCCTAATCCAAATAAAAAAATGTTAAAAGTTATGGACCAAAGTATAATTATCTATGGTTGCGTGGAATTTTCTATGGTTGCGCATCCGCGGCAGCACGCCTACTGATTTGGAACAAGCTTTTATTTTGGATTCTTAGACACACGGACCGTTACTCATGAGCCAGTGGTCTAATGGTATCCCCTCACAAATGTAAAGTTGTGAATTCAAATTTTTGTAAGTGCAAGGTAAATATAGAATTTTATTGTAAAAAAAAAAAGAAATAAGTAAGCTACACCGTTCGTTTCATTCTTATAAGAATTGCTCCCGACGTGCAACGACCATTCATCATCTAAACCAATTCCACATGACCTTTCCCCTAGGTAAGTCCATTACTCTTTCAGGTGATCTAACGCTTCCAGTTTTTTTACAACACCCAATTATCCCCTCGATTGGTGTTGTATCTTCGACATACCACATCCAACTTGCTCCTTCGACAAACCAAACTCGAACACCATCTTCCTTTAGGTTCTGTCATCCAGGTGAGTGGAACTCACAAGTTTTTGCGGCTTTATGCCACCTTGACACTCCCGGAAACAAGAATCTAAGTATTTTTAACTCTTCGTCGTTTTTGAGCTATTCAATCCCGCCGTCATGAACACCGCCATTCAATCATATTAGATCTTCTCCTAACCATCATTGCTTTGCCATCATTTTAGAACATCTTGGTGTATTGACTTTGACTTGCCAAATGTCGGCGAACCGAACTTGTCAAGGCAAACCTATTATTTAATCAAATTGGAATGTGTGTATTCTACGTCACACATAATCGGCACCGTTACGCTTCAAAGACTATGCTAAAAGGTGGCGACGTGGCGTTACTTGTGCTGAGCCAATTATGCCGTTACTGACTCCCGTTTGCCAGTACTAGTTTAAAGATAAAACATCCATCAAATGTACTTCAACAGCATATTTAACAAACCAAAAATTTCAACTGAAATCCTATTTACTTGTAACTGACTTTTTTTTTAACAAAATAATATAAACTGTGAATATTGAAGACTTCACATTATGGTGTGATTCATCATGAAAGGACTATCTTTACTGTCGTGACAATTGACAAACTAACCATTTCATCACTCAAGTCTTCTTGGAGCTTCAGTTTGAGCATCGATACTCTCCAAATTAGTCAATGTTGCAAAGTATTTAAGACTTTGGCTAATAGTTAAAAGGTCCGGTTAGACCATGAGTCATGTCAACAGTACATATTTTCTTCCATCCAATTTAAACAGTTGGTTCATCAACAAACACACACGTCACAATTTCCCATTGAAATAAGTAAATACCAAATCTAGCTTGAGAACTAATATTGATTTCATGATCGGCTCAAACTTTTTGGAGGCCTAAGTTGAAAAAGAAATATAGTTATTTTTTCTTTTTTTACTTATAAATTTCATTAATATACATGCTTGGAAAAAGAATAGCCTGCAGTGTTATTGTTTTTCTCACCAACTATCAACTTTACAAGCAGATTACTAAACAAGAATCGATCATTGATTTGTCATATACACGTTTAATACACGCCTGAGTGTAAGATACACTTACCTTAGCCCGTAGGATTTACTTGGACTTGAATTGTTACACCGACTCGTCCACCTCCAAACTTCAACCTAGTTAGCAACATTTATTTCAACCAGTAACATGTTAGGATGCATAATTCATAACTATTTTGCACCATTTAATTTATAAATAAAATCAATGATATATACCCAACATATTTATTACAACTATTTCATACACGATTCAATACAAGAGTCCATAACTAATCACATTATTCACATTCATTTAATATGTTGACAAGGATTCATTCATTAAAATAACACAATGTATCAGTTTATTGAATTTCTACCAATTCATTCATTGTGACATTTTAACAACACTTAGTGTGCATGTTTAAACTTTTTTATCTTTTATGATGTTTTTTTTTTCGTTCAATCTCATCCCTTTTTGTTATTACTATATCAATTGAAGTTGTTGAATTAATGGTTTCTATCTGTTAATTGAAACAAGATATGAAGCTTTTCATCCAAACAATCAAATTTAATATGCAACAATGAAGATTTAGAAGAAGACAATACTTACAATGAGCTTTCAATTATTCAAAACTATACAACTAAAAAACATGTTACAAAGAAAAAAAAAGATGAAACAACATGAAAATAGGAACCGCAAGGCTTGCAGCGGCACGACTCCAGTCCCCTCAAATAGATAACCAGTCGGAAATATCTCTGTCCACTCCATCATCACGTATTTTGAAATTTTTAAGAGTTTCAGCAACTGAGATAGCTTCAAGTCTGTTTAAGATACTCATCCACTCACTCATGTCTTTGCCGTGTAGATGGAGTTTCAGCAACTGAGATAGCTTCAACTCACAAGTTTTTGAGGCTTTATGCCACCTTGACACTCCCAGAAACAACAATCTAAGTACTATTAACAAAAAAAAAAAAGAATAAGTGTGAATATTAAAAACTTCACATTATAGTGTGATTCATCATGAAAGCACTATCTTAACTGTCGTGACAAACTAACCATTTCATCAGTCAAGGCTGCTTGGAGCTTCTGTTTGAGTATCGATTTATACTCTCCAAATTACTGACCCGACCCTTTTGCCCGTAGTAGTTTTAACTTTTAATCTAAACATCATCATCTATGACCCAAATTCAAGGATTCTAGTCAAAACCTACATACAAGATTTAATATGCAACAATGAAGATTTAGAAGAAGACAATACTTACAATGAGCTTTTAATTATTCAAAGTTATACAACTAAAAAACTTGTTACAAAGAAAAAAAAAGAGAGAACAACATGAAAATAACTTGGAACCGCAAGGATTGCAGCGGCACGATTCCAGTCCCCTCAAATAGGTAACTGGTCAGAAATATTCCTCTCCACTCCATCATCACGTATTTTGAACTTTTTAAGAGTTTCAGTAACTGAGATAGCTTCAAGTCTGTCTAAGATACTCGTCCACTCACTCATGTCTTTGCTACGTAGATAAGTGCCTAAACGTTTAAGCGCTGATGGATGCCCGCCTAACTTAGAAACCATATTCTGTGAAACATCCTCGAAACCTTCCTCAGGTTTACTTTCCCCAAATGCATGCATCATGAAGAGTTTAATAGCCTCTATATCATCTAGCATCTCCACATTATGTGGGATGGCATCCTGAGCAATCACCAGATCTTTGTTTCTAGTGGTAAATATTATTCGGCTCCCGTTACCAAACCAGGTTTTGGATCCAGCTAACATCTTTAGGTGGTCAATGTGGTCTACATCATCAAGGACAATTAAAACACTTTTACGAGACAGTCTACTACCCATCTCGGATATTCCTTGTTCAGTGCTCGTTAACATCACATCCGAGTTCAGAATATCTTTGAGGATTTTCTCTTGTAAAGTTTTCAAGCCATGCATTCTTGATTCAGATCTAACGTTTTTGATAAAGCAGCAACCTTCGAACTCATGACGTATTCCATTATAAATAGAAGATACAAGAGTAGACTTACCACTGCCCCACATTCCACATATTCCAACCATATAAACACCACCTGACCCAATAACTTTTAGAAGTGACCCCAAATTTTGCATGCGGGTCTCTAAGCCAATTAGGACGGTGCTCGCATTTGCTTCCCACCGTTGCATCAAGCTAAGCAACTGGTTTGCAATATGGTCAACCAGTTTTACGGTGTATTCTGCTTCCTGCCTAGATGTAACAGAAACAGCATACTTAGTTCATACATGCCATGAATTACTTAACGTACACTTCAGCGCTTCACTATCACTCGAATCCTTTAAAACAAAATGCATCCTAGATTTTGCATTACAACAAAACTTAGACAAACAAATCAATTACATAAGTACTTTGTAATGATCCCCGTGTAGGAAAAATATGTCGATTTTTAGCTTAATGATTTTCTAAAGTAAAGATACTACAATATATATTGCAAAAACAAATTGTCATATATAGCAAATAAAAATAAATATTCTACTAGTAAATTATGAAGGAAGATGAGATTGTAGTCATAGACTAGTGTTCGCCTGTAAATGTAATTGACACGTAGATTACAAACATCTTTTATAAATATGAGGTGGGATCTGGTACAAATAAAATTAACTTACTAAAACATACAAATAACTAGTGTAACTACAGTTTTGAACTATAGAGTAATTATGTTATAAAAAAAATAAAATAGTGTAATAATAATTACTCTAGTTCAAAAGTGATATAATAATAATAATAATAATAATAATAATAATAATAATAATAATTACATTAGTGTTAACATAATTGCATTAATTATTTGTACTCTTCTCATAATAAAAGTCATTTGTATTTGATCCAATATGTGTGTGTGTGTGCGCGCGCGCATGATAAAATGAATTGAGAAAATTACCCACGGGCTTGGTGAGCATCCCATCCAGTAATCATACTTGCCATCGTAAGTGCTTGTCTCCAAGATTTTACTTTGATGTTGCTACTCAACTCATGCACGGCAAGCGCTTCCTTATAATGCTCTGTTTGTCTTCTCACAACGGAGGGATCCACGTCATAGAATATAGGTATAATGATTTTCCCTTTCTCCTTGTTTTTCATAATAAATGCAAGTTCATCCAAGCACCAAGAAGAACTAGCATAATTTCGTGAGAATACTATGATGGCTATCCATGATTCTTCAATAGTCTTAATGCGGGACGGACTGATGGTTTCTTCCTGAGGAAGTCGTCCTTCGTCCTTGTAAGCGAATATTCCTTTATGTAAAAGAGCAAGGTAGAGATAATCTACAAATGTCTTGCGGGTATCTTCTTCTCTGAAACTAATAAATACGTCATACTCATACTTCCCCGGCCGAGAAGAAGAAGAAGAGGCCGGACTGGATTGAGAAGAGGATTCCAATAACCTGTTGAGTAGTTTCGAATTAATTACTGTAAATACATCTTGGATGGCATCGCACTTAATAAAAAAAATAGTGTAGGATAAGTCTTGGTAAGTTTCCTAGTTATAAATATGAAAAGGGTGCACTTAATATATTTATTATCATACGGTAAATGCATAGTTGACAAAGCAATAATTTTTTTATGGGTAAACTACCGTTTTCGTTCTTGTGGTTTGTCTAAATATGCGGTTTTAGTCAAATAGTTTCAAATTTGTGATTTTCTTCCCCGTGGTTTCATTTCACTTGCAAGTAAACCCAAACCCACTAACGCCGTTAAGTCTGATAGTTAAACTCATCAGTGTGCCCCTCACTTGAGGGCAATTTTGTCCTTTTTTTTTCCCAAATACACCCAACCCCTCACTTGAGGAGGGCTTGCGGATTAAGGTTGGGGTTTATTTGGGGGAGAAAATGGACAAAACGGCTCCTCACGTGAGGGGACGCTGATGGGCTTAACGACCAGACCTAATGGGGCTAGTGGAGTTGGGTTTAATTGCGAATGGAATGAAACCACATGGACAAAAATCGCAAATTTGAAATTATTGGACTAAAATCGCATATTTGGACAAACCACAGAGACGAAAACCATAATTCACTCATATTTTATATTCAAAGTTACATATTTATAATAAATCTGCATGTTAATAAATATTTGAAGCACTAAGGGAAACCAAACTACCTTGATTGTCCTCGGAGATGAGCAGCAAAGTCACCATCATAACGACTTTGTGCCTATTAGTAATACATCCAACAACTTTTGTTAATGGATATAAAAAAACAGACATACTATAATATAAATAAGAGCAAACGATTTGATTAAACGAAGTATTAATTAATCTGGTTAACTAACTTTATCTATACATGCCAATGACCTTCAGTATATCTTAAAGCTTAAGTTTTGCTCAGGAGAAAACAAAATATATAACTCGAGTGAGTCCGATTTACAATATGCTAAAAATGATTGATTATTAATTATATAATTTATTTGTAACTGTTTTATATATAAATCCATAAATGTTTTATAAATTTTATGAAAATAATATACATTATTTGTTATGGTTATATATAATCATAAATCATAATAAAAAAACTTATACTCAATTTAGGTTTTAGCAAACCATGTTACTAGCCACTCAACTCGTTTACACTCTTACCTCCTACAGCCAAAACAAATGGATTCCAAAAATGTGGTGTTGGTGATTTTTATGGTTATCAAGTTACTGTTCCCGTCCCATTAAAAGTGTCTATATTTTCTCTTTTATTTGTCTCATTACAAATGTGCACTTCCAAAATTTATTAGCCAATTTCCAAGTTTACCATTAAACACACACAACTAACATTAATAAACAATATTTATAGACCCAATTTTCAAGCGCATTATTGTCATTTGCTAAGAAAAAAAAAACAATAATTTAATCTACCTTAAAGTTTGTGATTTTCAAACTAAGACACTTTGACTGGGACGGAGGGAGTATTTTTTAGTATAATTGAACTTTCGCATGACCAAATGAGAACACATATGAAAACATGTGAAGTGTTAAAAGGTGTGGAATACACAATCGATGGTTGAGGACGACTTTGGGCACTAAGGAACCTTTCGCCTCTAAACAATGAGGGTTCCCTGGGGCAGATGTCCGATCAGTGCGAGAAAATTTTATTCTACCTTATTGAAGCTTCATAGGAAGTTGCTTCGAATAAGATGGCGGGTAAAAAGTGGCAAGAAAAACGACTTTTAATATATAGTAATTAATTATCATACTAAGTCGCTATTGATTATTAGTGACAATCAATGATTAGTGGCAACATGGTTTAGTAGTGGCAAGTGAGCTTAGTAACTGTTTGGTTCATTCAGATCTGAATGAGTCAGGTCTGAATGAGCCTCTGTCCCATTAAACAACAACAACAAGTCTAAATGATTCAGACATAATTTTAACTATTTAGATGTTTTTCTGTTTGGAACCAAACAGTCTGAAGTCTGAATGAATCAGATGTAAACAAACAGCCTCTAAACAATGTATAACAACTTAATCACCATTCACCAGTAGTACGTTAATATCAAGCCATTGTAACTTAATTCACTAGTGACTTAGCTTGACAATATTAACTATGCACAATAGTGACGACACTTGCTTACTGCAGAGTATTCGTGTGTATTGACTAAGTTTTTCCAATTATACAGTCGACAGAAGTTATGCATCTCATTTGTTGTACTCTTTCACAAAGAGATGTAGTGTTTAGGGGTGTTCAGGAAAACCGAAATCCGAATAAATCTGAAATCCGAACCGAAACCGAAACCCGATTAATCCGATCCAAATTCTTATTCGGATATTTCGGATCGGATTGATCCGAATATCCGAATAACTAATTCGGATTCGGATCGGATACGGATATGGATTTTAAAAAATTTCGGATAGTTCGGATTATTCGGATATCCGAATAATCCGATTAAAATACCATTTATTTTTATTAGTTTTTTTTATAACCCAACCCAGCCCAAAGCCCACTAATATTAACAAAACCTAGCAGTAACAGATGATAACTCATTTCATATCAAAAATATGACCTAGCAGCAACTACACCCACCGCCCTCTCAGCCGTCACTGCCCTCTTAGCCGTCCACCGCCGTAGCTCCGTCCACCGTCGTAGCTCCGTCCGTCGCTGCACGCTATCCACTATCTTCCACCCGCCATCCGTATTGAGGATAATGTCAAATTTATGCAGCTATATTAAGGATAATGGAGCATGTTGATGTGCGGTGGGCTTTTGGGAACACAAAGGCTTTTGGTTTGAAGTTTAACTCGGATCGGATAGGAAAGTCCGAATTGGATTTCGGATAGGCTTCTGAAATTTTAAAATCCGAACAATCCGAACCGAATAACCCGAATAACCCGTTATCCGATCCGATGAACACCCCTAGTAGTGTTCATCCCAATTATTATGATGGTTGGGTGTGAACAGGACCAATAAAGCGAATTGAAACCGAAATAACCAAAACCAAATGAAAATCGATTTGGATCGATTTATATATATTTTCGTAAAGACCAAATTTTCAGTTTGGTTTCGGTTTTGGACATAAATAAAACAATAAAAAAACAAAAGGGGGGGGGAGGACCAACTGAATTAACTGATTTTCATTTTCTTTTTCGAATTTAAAATATTTATATAAGAAATTAACAAACAGGGTAACCCATATATTCAAGACCAAATGAATAGTTATCAATTAATTAGTAATTAACAAAAACATGTGTGCCCATATGTAACATAATTGTTTTTTCCGGTCCAAAACTTTCAAGCCTAAATGGCAAACCAAACCCAGAAAAGCCAAAACCAAGCGGTTTTTAAAACTGACTTCGGTTTTTATTTGGATTTAACCCAAACCTGTTCATGCACACCTCTAAGTCCTTTATATAAAGAAATATGTATCATCTATTTTATACACAAATTTACATCCTCTTTCGTGTAGAAAAAATTTATGAATTATTTTATTACTAACTAGGGTATAGCCCGTGTAATACACGGGTGGTTAAAAAAATACAACAAAAAAGTTAAATTTAATAATAGACGTAATAACATACCTTAGCAAGAGCATTCTGCAATTCTTCCACGACCGTCTTCATTGTTGGGCGTTCATTTCCACTCATCAAACATTGGTAGGCAATGGTTGAAAATGTAACTAAGGAAGCCATGTTTATGTCTTTCTGTAAATCGGGATAAATTATCTCCAATAATGTTTTCCTTTTGAAATGTATTTTGACCCAAACAGTTAAATTACGACGCGGGTCCGTGTACTCTCTAACACGTGTGAGCCTTCCACACAAAACTTCAAACAACACAACCCCAAAAGAATATACATCAGACTTTTGTGTGAGAAAACCGTTATTCAAGTACTCTGGGTCTATATACCCAATTGTGCCACAAGCATTGGAGATAAGAAAGGTAGAGTGCATATTCACGGGACCCATTCTGGACAAGCCAAAATCAGAGATTTTAGCTTTCAAGTTCTCATCCAAAAGTATATTCGAACTTTTGACGTCACGGTGGAGAACTCTTTGATGAGCTCCGTTATCATCATGAAGATATTGCAACCCTTTGGCTGCATCTAGGCAAATCTGAAGTCGTTGGATCCAGTTTAGATCTGTCCGCTTTAAGTGTTTGTCCAGACTTCCGTTGCTTTCATACTTATAAACAAGTATCTTTTGCCCATCTTCATCGCAAAATCCGAGAAGGAAGACAATATTTTCATGTTTATAAATTGAAAGTAAAGCAACCTCTGTTTTAAATTCATGGTCTCCTTGGCCTAGCCGAGGATCCAACTTCTTTATGGCGACGTTGCCATGTTTTACAGATACGCCTTTATAGACCTTCCCAAACCCACCCTTTGCAATGAGACTCTCATCAGAAAATCCGTTAGTTGCATCTGACAATTCTTTTAAAGGAAACTGCAAAATATCCACTTCTTGATTGGTAGACATGACTCAAGACCTTTAATATAAATACAATGTAATTAATTAAAAGTTCAGAAAGAGCTGATGATGGTTTTGAACATGGAGAGAGATGGCACTCTCTTTTTAAGGAGGTGAGGTAAAATATTAAAAAATGTGAAACAAAAAAGATGAACAACGCATATGACAAATATATGTCATATCAAATAATTAGTATGTAGACCTCACACGCTTTGCATTATAGAATTTATTTTTGTAATGTTATTGTCGCATCAAAAGAATATACAAAACTTCCACACTGTGTAGATGACTTTTAATAACAAGACAAATCCATCAAAGTCTTTCGGGGAAGGTGGGTTCCGTCGGAAAACATAGCATGGGTAATCGATGTACCGACCGGTAAGTGACAGAATTAACCAAGGGATCACTGACGGAAAACGTCAATGATGGATCAACAATTCACCAATAAAAACCTAGCAAAAAAGAATGCATTCAATCATCTATTATATCTTGCACTCATAGTATTTTTGTTAGGTAAACTGGTTGGACCCTAAAAAATCCGAAACCTTTTTTTAATGATATTGAAGAAAAGAGTATTCTACAGAACTTCAAAGAGTTAGAGAAACTCTTCTTCTTATAGGAAATGATCAAGGAATACTCGGTTTATTTAACATACACCAAAAGAATAAAATGTGTGAAAACCCTAAACATAAAATAATTGATGTAATTAGTGAAGATTAAAAATGAAAGGTATATTTTTATATATTAAAGAATGAAAAGTGTATTTTACTCTAGCAAATTAAATTTCTGTAGCGTTAACTGTTAAGTCTAGATTGGAGGGTCATTGTTTGATTCCGTGTTTTAGAGGCCCACCAACTTTGTAAGGTGAATAAGTACGAGAACTTCTTGGTTATTGCCTAATCCAAATAAAAAATATTAAAAGTTGTGGTCCAAAGTCTTGTTATTATTTTCTATGGTTGCGGATTCCGTGTTTTAGAGGCCCACCAACTTTGTAAGGTGAATAAGTACGAGAACTTCTTGGTTATTGCCTAATCCAAATAAAAAATATTAAAAGTTGTGGTCCAAAGTCTTGTTATTATTTTCTATGGTTGCGGATTCCGTGTTTTAGAGGCCCACCAACTTTGTAAGGTGAATAAGTACGAGAACTTCTTGGTTATTGCCTAATCCAAATAAAAAATATTAAAAGTTGTGGTCCAAAGTCTTGTTATTATTTTCTATGGTTGCGGATTCCGTGTTTTAGAGGCCCACCAACTTTGTAAGGTGAATAAGTACGAGAACTTCTTGGTTATTGCCTAATCCAAATAAAAAATATTAAAAGTTGTGGTCCAAAGTCTTGTTATTATTTTCTATGGTTGCGGATTCCGTGTTTTAGAGGCCCACCAACTTTGTAAGGTGAATAAGTACGAGAACTTCTTGGTTATTGCCTAATCCAAATAAAAAATATTAAAAGTTGTGGTCCAAAGTCTTGTTATTATTTTCTATGGTTGCGGATTCCGTGTTTTAGAGGCCCACCAACTTTGTAAGGTGAATAAGTACGAGAACTTCTTGGTTATTGCCTAATCCAAATAAAAAATATTAAAAGTTGTGGTCCAAAGTCTTGTTATTATTTTCTATGGTTGCGGATTCCGTGTTTTAGAGGCCCACCAACTTTGTAAGGTGAATAAGTACGAGAACTTCTTGGTTATTACCTAATCCAAATAAAAAATATTAAAAGTTGTGGTCCAAAGTCTTGTTATTATTTTCTATGGTTGCGGATTCCGTGTTTTAGAGGCCCACCAACTTTGTAAGGTGAATAAGTACGAGAACTTCTTGGTTATTGCCTAATCCAAATAAAAAATATTAAAAGTTGTGGTCCAAAGTCTTGTTATTATTTTCTATGGTTGCGGATTCCGTGTTTTAGAGGCCCACCAACTTTGTAAGGTGAATAAGTACGAGAACTTCTTGGTTATTGCCTAATCCAAATAAAAAATATTAAAAGTTGTGGTCCAAAGTCTTGTTATTATTTTCTATGGTTGCGCATCTGCAGCATCACGCCAGTCGATTTTGAACAATACGCCAGACGATTACTCATGACCCATTTGTTTAGTGGTATGTTGTCTGTCCTCATAAATATAAAGTTGTATGTTCAAATCTTTAAAAGGCGCAAGATAAAGGTGGAATTTTGTTCTTAAAAAGAAAGAAAATAATATATACACAGATCGTTCCATTCTTATAAGAATTGATCCAATGACTGCTGAAGCAGTAAGATGAAGATGAACAAGAGTTGCTGAGAGTGTATGATCCAATGCACTTGGTGAATTTGTCTCAAGCTGATCTGCAGGTGCTGAACGAGAAGAAGATATTTTATATTCCTGCTTGGAAAGAAGAAGCGAAGAAATATCAAAGGGTAGTTTCGGTTTGTGTACGAGAGGGCGTTCATGCTTGAAGATGGAAGATACAAGATTGTTGAAGATTACAAGACACGTGTTTGAAGATAGAGATATGAAGCTACTGCCAAGGGGGAGTCTGTTGGTACATGATGTCAGTAGTTCAGTGTCTAGTGTCTGTAATCGAGTTAGTTGGATTTGTATTTTGTATTAAGCAAAGTTCTCACAAATTCGCTGATATAGGCGAACTTGTGGAATAAGCGAAGTTAGGGACAACTTCGCCTAAACATGTTAGGCGAAGTTGTCGTGCTTTATAATTGTTTAGGTTACGGCTGAGTTGAATAGTTTTCAGTTTACGAGTTATTCAGTTTTTGTAATCGGTGATCAGTGAATCACGTGTTTCCAGTTGCAATACAACGTGTCTTTGTTTATTGTAACGTGTGTTTGATCGTGTTAACGTGTATCGTCTTCTACGCTCGTATCGTGTCTTACGTAGGGATTCCGCACCTACGTAGAACGAGATATTCCGTGTAGATCCGGCTGGGAACCTACAAAGGAGCTGATGATGATGGTTTTGAATATGAAGAGAGATGGCACTCTTTCTTTATAGGAGGGGTGAGGTAACATAAAATAGATGAACACATTTTATTATAATATAAGTCATATATATAAAACTATATGACCCTTAACGCGGTTTGCAATAAACTCAATTTTATAATGTTGATTTAATAATACCAAAACTAATAAGACAAACCTGTTTGTATGAATATTGATTGGTTCAGATCCTTTCCACACTATGAAGGGCTTTTAATGATGGACGCATCCGTCGGTGAGGCGGTGAGTTTACGAAAATTAACAAATTCATAGATGAAAATATGGCAAAAAGAATGCATTCAGTCCTCTATTATATCTGGCATTCATTGTATTTTTGTATGGTGAATTGGCGGGATCCTAGAAAATCCGAAACTTTTTCTAGTGATTTTGAAGAAAAAGGTATTCTACGAAAATTCATAGAATTAGAGGAACTCTTATTATAGGAAATTATCAAGGAATACACTTGCTTATTTAACATACACATTTGACATTCATCCATCAAAAGCATAAATGTGTGACAACTCTAAACATAAGAATAAGTTATGTAGTTAGTGAAGATTAAAGAATGAAAAGTGTGTTTTTAGTCTTTAAATTAATATTTGTATAGTTTAAAGTCTAGATTGGAGGCTAATTGATTAATTCGTTGTATTTTAATGACCCACCAACTTTGTAAGAATATCAGTTTACCAAGACTTTTTTTTATATTTTGAAATGGAAAGATAATTAATAGTCCACCAAATACTTTAAAAATACCAAATTGTATGTGAATACCATAACTTGGTTGTTGCCTAATCCAAATTGTAGAATTTGTTTATTGCTATATTCTTTGATTTGAGAATATGATATTGAAACCAGTTGTAATAAAGAATTTTAAAGTTGTGGTCTAAAGTTTTATTATAATTCTGTGATTGCAAATCCGCAGCAACACACCTACCGATTTTGCACGATCCTTTGAGATCCGTAGGTAGATACAGAGACCACTCCGTTCTAATAAGAATTGATCCCAACGTGCAACGACCATTCATCACCTGAACCAATTCCACATGCCTTCGGCAAGTCCATTACTCTTTCCGTGATCCATTGCTTCCAGTTTACAACACCCAGTTATCCCCTCGATTTTATCCACCCGTGGAACTTCCTAGCTTCGAAAAAGCATATTAAACTAGCGTCTTCGACAAACCAATATATTTCCTTAGGTTCTGTCAACCGGATTAAAAGAGCTCACAACCTTTTGCGGCTTCATATGCAAACTCTTAAGCATTCTAACACCACTTTTACTATGTAGCTATCAGGAGCTGTACATTTGAATAATTTTTTCCAACTTTGCACAACAAAAGACACAAGCATGGATACGTACTATTTTATAATATATTATATAGGTATCATATTAAACTCTATAGCTTTGTAACTAAAATGACACGGTTAATATAACGATAGCTCAACTAATAATAAAATGCAGCTAATATACAGGTACTATCTACTCCTCCTAAAACCCTTTTGTCCAGAAAACAGTAATACTATAATTAACCATTAGTGGACCTATAAACGAACAAAACGAACAAATTGGATTCCCACACAAGAACAACTTGCAGTCAGTGGCGGATCCAGGAAATTTTCTCACAGGGTTCGGGATTTTTATGGTCGGTACTAATACAACTGTTGGGTCGAATCGGGTCGGGTCGAATCGGGTCATATATATAAAAGGATTACCAAACAAAATATTAGATAACAAATACATCAAAGTTGTTCTCTACGAGTTTTCATTTTTTGAAATCTAACTATTACATCATCTACTTTAACATTGATAAGCAAGTCTTTCTCAATGTAACAAATACAACTATCGCTTAAATTTTCATCACCCATTCGATTACGCAAATCAGACTTCACATACTTCATCGCCGTAAAGGATCTTTCAACGGTTGCGGTTGTGACGGGTAATACGAGAGCTAACTTTAATAAACAATACACCAATGCAAATGAATGGTGTTTCTTTGTTTGAACCATCAATTGAACAAGACTTGCTAAACCATTCAAGTTTTCAGATCGTTTATCTCCTTTCAAATTATCGATGTATGTCGCGAGTTCAACCGGGAGTCTTCTTTTATCACTTTCATCAAAATCATATGGGTATAACTCGACTAATTGTAATATTTTTGGAATAGAAAATGCCCGAAAATTATCACAAGGAGTTAAACAACTCAAAGAAACAAGTAAGTCGGATGTTACCTCGTTAAAACGGTCCCCAAACTCTTGGATTTGCAAATCTAGAACCGCATTGAAGCAATCATACTCATAATAGTGGCAATTTTCATGTTTGTCTTTTTTCTTGGCGTTAGTATGTTAATGTAGTCATCATTCATCTTTACCTCTAGAATATCATGTTTTTCACAAAAAGAGCTAACCTTCTCCACAAACTTGTTATACCCCTCCAACATAAAGTCTTCAAGTTGCCGCTTGGTTGAAGAAACCAATGAACTCGCGTTCACCAAATCTTGTTCTTTTCTTTGAAGACATTGAGACAATGAGTTTGTGACGTCTAGAATATGCAACATCAAGTGCAAGTAAAATACAAAGTCGTATTTTTTCATTTCCAATTGAAGTCCTTGCGCTTGGCTCATGATAGCTTTCGTCTTACCCGTTTCTTCAACATATTTAAGCACATCCATGATCATTGGATATAAAGTAACCAAACGATCAAGTGTTTTATAGTGGGAATTCCAACGTGTATCTCCGGGCCTTGTAAGAGATAGCTCTTGATTCAACCCACTTCCGGTAACCAAGACACCTCTCAAGTGTTTTTTTTTTACTTTCTCGAAGCTTATCTTGTCGTTTGCTAGATGCGCAAACGACATTTGCTATAGATGCAACCATTTCAAAAAATCTCCAAATAGGCTTATGTTTGTTCGCAACACCCACAACAACAAGTTGAAGTTTGTGAGCAAAACAATGTATATAAAAAGCAGAAACATTTTCTTTTAAAATTAAAGCCCTTAACCCGTTGAACTCACCCGACATATTACTTGCGCCATCATAACCTTGGCCTCTAATCTTGCCCAAACTAAGTCCATGTCGGCTAAATAAATCATCAATAGAGGATTTGAGAGTTAAGGTCGACGTCTCCAAGACATGAACAAGCCCAATAAACCTTTCCTTAACCACTCCATATTTATCCACATATCGAACCTTGTTGGATACATCACATGATTCATCAACTAACAAAGAGAAATAATCTTCACCAAGATCTTCAAAATTTTTTTTAATACCTCTTGAGCAAAGCAATGTTTAAGATCTTGTTGAATTGTTGGACTTGTCATTTGGCTATTCCCGGGTGCATTACCTAAAATAACCTTGCCAAGCTCTTCGTTTTGTTCTCCCATTAATTCTAAAATTTCCAAGAAAAGCCCTTTATTTAATGAATCTTTTGATTCATTATGACCACGAAATGGTGCCCCTATCTTCACTAGTCTTTTTGTAACACTACTAGAAGCACCTAATCTAAGTCGATAATTGGACTTTTCCTTCTCACTCTTTTTATCAACAAAAGTTTGTAGCGATTGATCTTGGTTAAGCAAATCTTCACCCATTTTAAAGACTTTATTATGAAAACTATTAAAATCCCCTTGATGACGATGAACTTTATCTTGTCTAGGCCAACCGTTAAACCCCTCTCTAATGAAAGCTTCTTGGAGATTTCTAACTTGATCCTTGAACAAGTAGAAATGTAAGCAATAAACACGATCGTTTTTTATACTATACTCTAACCACCCCTTAAAATTAGTATACCAACTAACCGGAAAACGTCTTGAATCATTACCGATCATTCTATATGGAAATGCCACACCGATTGGTTGACATGGTCCTCTTAGTAGATATGTTCTTCTTATTGCATCTCGTTGATTCACGTTATAACTAGAGATCGGTTTTCTATCGGCGGGGTCCGAAGGAAGATTATCCAATTCAACAAACTCGGGAGTCTTAGAAGACGATCCTTGATTTCCTTTTTGTTTAAGAAATCTCTCCATTATCGGATTCATTTTTCTTTCTTCCTATAAGATCAAAAATACAACAAACTTAGCAAGTAATCAAACTATTAACCTAAAATAACAAAATTCCCCCATTTTTTTAACATAATCTAAACATCATTAACCTAAAAATCTTAAAGCCTAACTAAATTAGACATAAATTAAATGTATTACGTATTTATGTTATACCTTATCACATAGATGGATGTTGAAAATTGAGTCAGAGGAGGCAGAGCCGTAGTCCGCACAGGCTGTGAGTTGAGTTGTTTGGCCGAGAGAGGCCGACGCCGATCAGAGGGACTTAGGGACAGAGGGACGAGGTCGAGGGTGTGACTGATTATGTTTGTTCTGTGTAATTGTGTTCAATTGTTCTTGTTCAGACTGTTCAGTTGTTTGGCCGATGATCAGAGGCGGTAAAGGGTTAAAAGAAAATATTAATTTAGAATAGGATTGGGTATTGGGCTAAAAAATGAGTAGGGTTTGAGTTGGGTATTGGGCTTAAAATTGGATTAGATATTAAACTAATGGGCTTATTGATATTAATAGGAAAAATTGTTTGTATAACGTTTATATAATTATATTTATAAGATTTTCATTGTATTTTTTAATACGGTTAGTCTCAAAAACTCATGGGGGTCGTCTTCAAATTATACAGGGTTCGGCTTCAAAATTTCACAGGGTACGGGGTCAAAATTATACAGGGGTCGGTCGGGAATTTTTCGGTATATTAACATTAAAAAGTTTTTTTCACAAGGGACGGGGGACACCCCGGGCTTCTTACTATCTCCGCCCTGCTTGCAGTAATATCAAGTATCACAATATTAAAAATCTGGTGGAAGCTAATCAAGTGAACTTGAAATCATGTCACACTCAAGAACAACTTGCATATCTGCTAACAAATTGGTACTAGGAGCTTATCAGTTTTGTTATCTAGGAGAAACATTGGGAGTAAGGAGGTTTGAATCACTAGAGTTAATGCTGAGAATGATTCAAATCAGAAGTGACCGTTGAAGCAAGCCGTTGGTGATCGTGGAAGCTACATGGAGAGTCAATAATATGTCCGAGTCGTATGCATTTTTTGTGTTTTGTTTAGCACGTTCATGTTTACCAAGTCTATCATTAAGTTTGTTAGGACTTTGACTCAAGTCGTTTATTTCCGTTGTAATTGTTACCTATATAAGGTTGTTTCGTTCAATGAACTAGTGAAGTGATCATCATCTAGTTTTGAGTTCAATAATGGTGTTTTGTATCAATCTGATTCAAGAGAGTGAAGGATGCACTCAAAGTTTGACCTTGGTCAAATTGATGTTCCAAATTAAGTCAGCCCAATCTTTGTGCATCAGTAGTGGGATTTAAATAAGGGCTAATTATCAAAATAGACAAGTTTGATCCAATTTTTTTTCTAAATAGATATGTCTGACTTAGTCTACATCTCTTCAATCATCGAGTGTTTGACCAATAAGCAGGTGACACGTCAGAAGCCGGCTAAGCTTAGCCGCCACTTTATGGACACGGGAATTTGTGAAAGTAAACGGGCCCACTTTTAGCATAAAATTCGACACGTGTTAAAGGCGGCTAAACTTAGCCTACATCTCTGGTTATTTAGTCGGCATCATTGACTCTTAGCCGGCTTCGGGATATGTGTCTATTCACTTAGCCGGCTCCATATATTCCTTCTTAGCCGGCTCCAACTCGGCTTGTAGGCTAAAGCTTCACTTAGCCGTCTTCTTTTTTTTAGCTGTCTAATTTTTAGCCCCAAAATTTAAAATATATACCAACCTTACCAACCCTATTAAATACTTAGCCGGCTTCTATATTTTTATCTCTTAGTCGGTATAAACTTAGCTCCCGAAATTAAATACTTTTACATACTCAATTAAATATTTAGCCGATTTCTATTTTTTTCTCTTAGCCGTCAGTTTTTTTTTCTTTTAGCGGCATGTTTTAGCCATCAGAACTAAATACATTTAGCTACCCAAATTTAATTTTTCACAACCATTCTTATAAAACTATACAACCATCTTCACTCCATCTTATATAACCATCTTCACCATATCAAAGTTTTTTACTTTCTTATCACACGAGATCTTTTTTTTCCTCATTTTTAAAAAAATATGTTTGTTCGTCGTTTATAGTGGTGGGAAATTGCATGTTGTTGATCGGGTTGTTGAATACATTCCCGCTTGATTGTATGAAACGTGTTTTACACATAAGTACAAATATTACTTGTGATTATTTAATACCTTTAATATCAAAGGAGTGTGATCTTCAAAATATTACAAGATTATCCTATAAGATGTCTACATTTACTGATCCAATTGATTTAGTGAAAGATTGGGATGTAAAGTTTTTGTTAGAAACAACGTCTAAAATATATTTGAAATATTTGAGTTGTTGGTTGTTCAAGAAATCGATGTTGGTTCATCTGTTCAAAACTAGAAACGTATTTCTGTTGGTTTGTCAAAGATACCTGTTTCGAGTGGTTCGTCTAGCCAAATACCTTTTTTTTCGAAAAGCAGAAATTCCTATTGGTTTAGATATTCATGTCAATTATTTTTAGCCGTATTCCTGTCGATTATTTTCAGCCGTATTCTAAATGTCAACTAATACTATTAATATTTATAGAATTAATATCAAAGCTGCATTATTTTACCACCCGTGTATTAAACGGGATATATCCTAGTAGTCAAAAAAGAATGAAAGCGAGCCAAGTGTTTTACTAGGTAAGTAAAATATTTAATTTTGGCGGCTAAAACATGACGGCTAAGAGAGAAAATCAAGATGTTTAAGAGAGAAACAAAATGTGAGCCGGCTAAATATTAAATTTTGTAGTTAAAGTATTTAATATGGCGACTAAATGAGGATGACTAAGAGAGAAAAACAAGAAAGTCGGCTAATTATTTAATTGGTTTGGTAAATATTAGACGGCTAAAAGAAAAAAAAGACGGCTAAGTGAAGCTTTAGCCTATAAGCCGAGTTGAAACCGGCTAAAAAGGAATATATGGAGCCAACTAAGTGAATAGACACGTATCTTGAAGTCGGCTTAGAGTCAAGGATGTTGGCTAAATAACCAGCGATGTAGGTTAAGTTTAGCAGCCTTTGACACGTGTCAAATTTTTATAGGCTAAAGGTGGTCCGTTTACTTTTCACAAAATTATGTGTCCATACAATGGCGGCTAAGCTTGGCCAGCTTCGCCAACGTGTGATCTGTTTATTGGTCAAAAATTCAATAATTGGATGATGTAAGCTAAATTAGACATATCTATTTAAAAAAAATTAGGTCAAACTTGTCTATTTTAGTTATTTACCCTTTAAATAACCATTTAAGGGGTAAAACCTAATTTTCTAAGACAACATAAAAACCAACTAAAACACATGTTTCAAAGTAAAAAATACGACACAAACAACCTTAAATGTGCTTCATAATGAATAAATACAAGTCTCCACTACAAATAACATTGAGTTTTCAGCCATGGAATCATCTCCATAATAATAAAATAGACTCGGTTCGCTACAAACTTCGTCCCAAATATATTGTGCGATATCACAAACATCTATGTAATTGAACACCATGAGCACCGCGGCGAAACTTCTTCCTTCTCTTCAGTAAGAAACGGAGGAGTAATTGAACACCACAAGCTCTGTGGCGAAACTGCTTCCACCCCTTCAGTAAGAAACCGAGGAAAAAATTTTCTCGCTAGTCCATCATCAGGAGTTCTAAACTCTTCCAGAATTTCATTATCTGGTCTACTTTCTAGTCGATTCAAAATACTCGTCCACTCCTTCATGTGTTTACCATGTAGAAAAGAGCCCAAACGTATAAGTGCTGATGGATTCCCACACAATTTAAAAACCATTTTTTGTGAAACATCCTCGAAACCTTGTGCAGGCGCACTTTTCCCAAATGCACGCCTACTGAAGAGTTCCATAGCCTCTTCAAGATCTAACATTCTCACATTATGTGCTAGAGAACTGCGGGCGTTCACAAGATCTTGGTTTCTAGTGGTGAATATTATTCGACTTCCATCACCAAACCAATCATCTGATCCAACTAACATCTTCAAGTGGTCAGTGTGGTCTACATCATCAAGGACAATTAAAACACTGTTTTGACATAATCTTGTCTCCATCATGTTTATTCCTTGATCATTGTCACTTAGAGTCACTTTTAATTTCAGAACTTCAGAGAGAATTTCTTCTTGTAACACTTTTAGGCCATGCATTCTTGATCTGTCTCTAACATTTTTGACAAAGCAGCAACCTTCGAACTTATAACTTATGGTATCATAAACAGAAGATACGAGAGTAGACTTACCACTACCCCACATCCCAATTATTCCAACCTTGAGAACACCACCTGTACCAACTTCTAGAAGTGATTTCAACTCTTGCGTGCGGGCATCTATACCGATTAGGCCTGTATCAGCACTTGTTTCGGCACTTGGTTTGGAATGCTGCATTAAGCCAATCAGTTCACTTGAAATTCTGGTAACAATCTTTTGTATGTGTTCCGTCGTAAAAAAGAAGTATATACCCATAAAGTACCGTAAAAAAGAAGTATATACCCATAAAGTACCGTAATAGCATTCAAAACAAGGTGCACCATATATTTTACATTTGAAGTTTAGAACAGAACTTAACTGATGAAAAGTTTGAATAATGCAAGATATCTTTGACTTTAAAATTCTAACCATGTTTATAATGATCACCATGTAGGAAAATATGTCATATGTTATGTACTCAAAGTGTATGTACACATAATTGAATTGTGGATTATGAAATCTGGGGGTGGGGTTTGGAATTTCTAATTTAAGCCTACTTAGAGCATCGCAACAACAAACTTGCACAAACATTTACCTCATGCCACGTTATATTCCAATTTATTTTTTCAAAAATTCAAAAACCTTATTTTTTTCTAGAACAAATCTCCACCTCACAGTCCACATCATCACATACTTTTACAATTAATATAAATCAACTACTTGTATAAACATTTATACTACTTGTATAAACATTTATTTTGTTATATTAAAATTAAAATATTAAATAACATAAAAATACCGAAGATCAGATAGAAACCAACGATTATATATATATATATTTTTTTAAATATGAAACTGAAAAAAAAAACAAATATGAAAGTGAAAGATTAAATATGGTTATGGATGATTATCCTTTAGTAGATATAAAGTATTAAAAACATTCTAAAGATATATATAGGAAATTGTTCAAATAAAAATATAAAGTTTCCCACGAATAGTAAGAAACAACATATTTTTTTGGCATTTGGCATTACAAATTATGATGAAAGAACAAATCTAGAAAACTATGTCGGTTATGATGATAAAAGAGTAATTCTAGGAAACTATGTCAGTTATTGGTAATTTTAAATCTTAACAATTGATTAACATGATCCAATGGCTATGATTTATTCCCGGTCTTCCTAAGAAACTACTTATTTTTAGGATAACCCTCCCATATATATATATATATATATATATATATATATATATATATATATATATGGTAAGGATTCTAAGAGAACCTTTTGCAAATTGAGAATTTTGAGAACCATTTTGGACCACTAAAAACACTTTTAAAAAATATTTAAAAAAATTATAAAACAAAATATAACAAAAAATTTTAAAAAGTAAAAAAACCAAAATTCTTATATTCCTGTCCGATTTCATTAAAAAAATAAAAAAAACAAAAAAAAACGTTGTATTATACACATATGTATAATTTTATTTAATCTTTAGTTACGTAATATACACATATGTACAGTATCATTTATCTTAAATTATACACATGTGTATAAAAAAATCATGTAAATGTACATATATGTATATATTATACATATGTGTATATAATTTGCTAAACCGAGTTTTTTTTAAATGAAACCGGGATGTTAAAATAAGAATTTTGGTTTTTTTACTTTTTACTTTTTTCATTTTTGTGTTTTTTTTATTGTATGATTTTTTTTATTTTTTGGTTTTTTGTGGTCCAAAATGGCTCTCATAGTTTTCAATTTCAAAAAAGTTCTCTCATCCTGATCCTATATATATATATATATATATATATATATATATATATATGGTTGGTATTATTTAAGAACTTCAAAAAAGTTAAGAACTCTTATGAACTCTACACAAGCAAACATTTTTAAAAAGATTTTTATATATTAACATTAGTTAAGAGTAGTTTTATCATACTTTATATAAAAAATTTGATTAAATATATTAATTCACAAGTTCACATATGTGTAAATTTATGTACTAACAGATTTACATATGTGTAAAACAAAAAATAGATATGTATAAAAAATGATTTTCAAAACTGTAATCGTAAATATAGATATACAAAACAATAAAATACACTCAAATAATATTAACATACAAAATTTTATATAAAAAACGTTAGTTATTAGGGTTCCTTAAAGTTCTTAAATAATATATCAGTTCTGTAATGATACTCATCATATATATATATATGGTTCTTTTCTACATAAATTTGATGGGATACTAGTTTAATCTATTTCATTCATTAAAATACACAAATTTCAAAGTTTGATTCTACGGACTTCATTCGCAGCCAGCATCCAAAAACAACCCTCTACATCAACAAAGTTTGCACCCCTCTTTCTCTACTTTTTCCACATGGATTCAGACGGTGCCACATGGACACCGTTGGTAAAGTTAAAAATGTATTTGAGATTGCTTATTGTGTGATAAGAAAAGTTGATAATTACCCATTTGTCACGTCCCATATGTTGGGTTTCGTAGGCCTTTTCGGTGTAGGCCCGGTTTATCATTTGAAGTCCAAAGGGCAGGCCCGGCCCGGTTAGGATTTCTTGTTTAATAAGATACAAACCCAAAGTGTATCTCTATATATTTGATGTCGTGTACTTGTAATCATTGTCACTCAATAAAAATATACCTAGTTGACACCCGTGGACGTAGGTCAGTTTAGACCGAACCACGTTAAATCCTCGTGTTCGTTTATTGCTTTCGCGTGTGTGTTCGGTTCGTGTGTGCGTTTAATCCTAACAAGTGGTATCAGAGCTTAGGTTCAGATCACACAAAGAACACGAGAACCAGCCGAGTCGCCGCCAAACCTTTCAGCCGCCGCCACCCTACCGCGTTAGGTTCCGCCGCCGCTACGGTTTTTCGATTGTCTTTAGGGTTTACGTCGCCGCCGCTAAGCCCGACGATCGCGACTAGGGTTCAGTCGAGCACCGCATCGCCACCGTTTGACCGCCACCAATGCTACCACCAATAACTATTGCAAAAGCCACTGACGTCTAAGGTTCTTGCTAAGGCAGCCGCCACCAACCCTTGTGTCGTCGTTCAGTTTTGTCATAGAAGAAAAGAAAAGGTGTGAAGGTAGAGAAATTTGGGTTAATTGTGTTTTGTTGGCAGAACGGAGATCCCACGTTGGTTTTTTTCTTAGGTTTGAGAAGTTTGACCAAAAGGTATTGTTTACAATTTACTTTTGGTGGGTGGACCAATAATTCATTTAATTTCTCAAAAGCCACTAAACAAATTACAAAGGGGGCTCTACCAAGATTTCTAATCTTTTATATCGTTGGGTCAGAAACGTATTTTGTTAGTGGGTTTTTTGGCAGTTTAGCCTGGAAATAGTTTTGTTGAGATTGTATTTTTGCAAAGCCGAGCCAAGAACAACTGTTAAGTTCAGGCTCGTGTTGCTGTGTCTGTCTCTGTTTAAATAGGTTTTTCGTTTAGTCATTGCTATGGCAGAAGACGGAAATGTTTCGATACAGAAGTTTGACGGACAGAAGTTTGGTTGGTGGAAGATGCTGATTGACGCACTACTTTGTCAGAAAGACTTGGATGTAGTGCTTGGGGATGAAAAACCAGAAAAGTTGTCAGAAGCAGATTGGAAGAAGTTAGACAAGACAGCTAGGGCTTGTATTACATTGTCGTTGTCGGAAGATGTGGCATTTAACGTCATGAAAGAAACCACGGCCCGTGATATGATGGACGCACTATCCAACATGTATGAGAAGCATTCGGCAACGAATAAGGTCTATCTTATCAGAGAGCTAGTGACAACCAGAATGAAAGAGGGTGGGTTAGTTACACGCATATCAATAATCTTAATTCGAACCTCTCCCGCTTAGTGTCAGTCGGCATTAAGTTTGATGATGAAGTTCAGGTCTTTTGTTGTTATCCTCTTTGCCCGACAGTTGGTCGCAAACAGTGACTGCGGTTTGTAGTTCGTCTACAAAGATTACTTTTAATGGGATTCGGGATTTGATTCTTGGAGAAGATTCAAGACGCAGAAATTCAGGTGGATCATCAAGTGATATATGAGTCACAGAAGGTAGAGGTAGGGGAAAACAACGAGACGGTGGGAGTAGGAAAAGGAGCCAGTCTAGGACTCGTAATGATATTGAATGCTGGGTTGTAAAGAGAAGGGACACTTCACGAATTAGTGTCCGAATGGTAAGAAAGAGGTGAACATTGCAGAAGAATGCCCAGAGGATGAGTTTTACGTTCTTAGTGTTGAGGATAACGTTGATGCTTGGGTGATGGATTCTGGTGCATCGTTTCATGCCACTCACTATAGTGAAACGATAAAGAATATAAAGTTTGGGGATTTTGGAAAGGTTCGACTTGCGAACGATGATATTCTAGAGGTTACGGGTATGGGAGATGTTGATTTAATAACTTCAGCAGGTATTTCTTGGACTTTGAAAGATGTTAGGGTTATTCCAAGTTTGAAGAAAAGATTGATTTCAGTTGGGCAGTTGGATGACCAGGGTTACGATGTTAAGTTCGGGAATGGGCAGTGGAAAGTAGTCAAAGGGAATCTCGTTGTTGCTCGTGGCAAGAAAATGGATTCGTTATATATGGTCGATATGTCACCGAAAGGAATGGATCCTGAAAGACAAAGTCCGGTTTACAGAATCTCGTGGGCAGAAGAAGGTTCGTTTTGCAAGTAACAAACCCAGAGCCAAAGTGAAGATTCAGAATGAACGAGCTAGGAAGGTTAAATCAGTCAGAGGACATCGTGACAGTGGGAGCACAAGTCGTGTTTCAGTTACAGTTCTAGGTCGACAGTGGATTAAGAAAACCAATATTCCGGCTGTAAAAGTCAGTGGATTAAGAATTACTTGCTGAATATGGAGAGTGTTTGTTCTTAGGATATCTCGGGATCCGGTAGTTTGTTTCAGTGGGAGCCGGTAGGGACAGAGAACGGGTCAGGGGCAGTTTTAGCCGTGACTGACGTGTTGGAGCTCCGGGGAGCTTCAACGGGCCTTCAGGTTAATTGATGAGAAAGCGGTGGCAACTAGAAGATTGTTAATGTTCAGATTACATAAGTACAATCAGGAGTGCAGACGAGAGTACTCAAGGCCTCCGAGTGGGAGTTTGTTGGGTTTCGTAGGCCTTTTCGGTGTAGGCCCGGTTTATTATTTGAAGTCCAAAGGGCAGGCCCGGCCCGGTTTGGATTTCTTGTTTAATAAGATACAAACCCTAAGTGTATCTCTATATATTTGATGCCGTGTACTTGTAATCGTTGTCACTCAATAAAAGAAATACCTAGTTGCCACCCGTGGACGTAGGTCAGTTTAGACCGAACCACGTTAAATCCTCGTGTCGTTTATTGCTTTCGTGTCGTGTTCAGTTCGTGTGTGCGTTTAATCCTAACACCATATACATGTAAAAGAAAATGAAAGAAAATAATTTACCCATTTGTCACGTCCCATCCAGAAAAGCTAGCTGCCGTCTTAAGTGCCTTTGTCCAAGAGTTAACTTTCCTCTTTATCTTGTTGTTCAACTTATGCTTGGCAAGAGCTTCTCCATAATAACCTGTTTGTGATCTTACTTCAGAGGGTTCCACCCCATGGAAAATAGGTATAACAATTGACCCTCTGGTATCAGTCGTATGATTTTTCATAATAAATGTAAGTTCATTCAAGCAGCCAGAAGAATCGACATAGTTTTTTGTGAATACGATGATGACTATCCTGGAGTTTTGAAGAACTGTATCACTGGATTTCTCAGGACCCACAGGATTTGTTCCATTGGACTCGTAAGTGATGATTTGCTGACGTTCAAGAGCATCTTTAAGTTGATCTGCAAATGTCTTGTGCCTCTCTCGTCTAGAACTAATAGAGACATCAGCTAACCATATCCGACGAGAACTAATAGAGAACTCAACTAACCATATCCGAGGAGAAGATGAAGGAATGGATTGAGAAGAGGACGCCAATGACCTGCTGAGTAGTCTGGAATTAGTATTGTAGAAATCCATGTAAACGAGGTTCAAAACGATGTGACAAATGTCCGATGCATAACTTTTCTGAAATGTTTTTGAAACGAAACAATATAATATACCCAACAAATGAAATTGATAATTATTAATTTTTACAGTGGAAATTATTAGCAACAGTTATAATTTATGTAATTAAATTATTAATATAGGAAATACAAGAAGCAGCTTTCTATTTAAATACTCATTTTCTCCATTTTTTTCTCTAAATCGTCATTTGGATCACTAACGAGCCATTAGTCCACATGATTATCATTATTACCCGAGTATAGAGCCGGGGATGTTAGGCTAGGACATCCCTGGAGAAAAACTCGTACATGTGATCAGTTCTGACGTAGAGACCATCCTCATGAAGAACCCAACATAGGTGACAAAAACCCCTGGCCTAACCTAGAACCCGTATATATATATTGTCATGTATGAGACTAACCCTATATTTTCCATTTTAAATAAAGTTCTTGGTGTCTTCTCTCAACTAATTGGGTTGAGAATCATTGGCATTTTCCACATTAACAAAGGGTAC
Source organism: Bidens hawaiensis (assembly GCF_021521415.1). Lineage (NCBI taxonomy): Eukaryota > Viridiplantae > Streptophyta > Magnoliopsida > Asterales > Asteraceae > Bidens > Bidens hawaiensis. The sequence goes on along the minus strand of NW_027497726.1, from coordinate 18,915 downwards.
TTAATAAAAGGATATTTATGTATTAATAGTAAAATGTTGTCAATGGTGCTAGCTAGCCTGTTAGAGAGACATCTCTTTTAAAGGAGAGCCTCAAGTTGAAGCCTTGGAAATGGATAAATTTAGGATTATTAGTCTAAAGTAGAGTAGAAGTACCATTCATCGTTAAAAAATAGTAAAATGTTATTGTAACTTATAATTATATTATAGTGCTAATTATGCATCAATACTGTATTATTTATATAATTTTCAGTTTACATCTAAATAAAATAAATCATTCATCAACAACTAAATTGCAACAAGATAAACTTCTAGAGTGCTATATAAACGTTCAATACTACAAGTCATCCGAACATAAGAGTTTAGAAGTAAATGAGAATAAAAATTTCACAAAATCAATACCTTTGCCTAGTATTTTCAAAATAAAAATATAAACATTTAAGTGGTTTGGATTTTAACAGTAAACTGGAAATCATATAATAATATATATTAAATCGATGTTGAGTTTCCTTGTTAAGATGGAAAGGGTGCACTTAACATATATATGTCTCAAATATCATATTTTTTATTTACACTTTGTAAAAGTTATAAATCTACATATTAATAAATATTTAAATCAGATTCAGAAAATACCCTGCAGATTGTCCTTGGCGATGAGCAGCAAAGTCGAGATAATCCGACCATCGACCAGTTGATGCCTATGACGTATAACCAAACAAAAGGATTCCACTCCGGAGGTTAGTCTTAGGGAATTTTTTAAATTGAATTTGTTATAGTAAAAAGTGATTAGTAAAGGTTTTAAATCTAAAATGAAAGGGAAAAAACTTACTAGTTGGTTATCCAAAGCTTTCTGCAGTTGTTCCACGATCTTCTTCATTGTTGGACGTTCATTTACGCTCATTAAACATTGGTAAGCAATGCTTGAAAACGTAATGAAGGAAGCTGTGTTTATCTGTTTCTGTAGATCCGAGAAAATGATCTCCTCAAATCTTTTCCTTCCCCATTGTATTTTGACCAAAGTGGTAAGATATTGACGCTCGTCGTTGTAGTCTATAACACGTGAGAGCCTTCCACACATAACTTCAAACAATACAACCCCAAAAGAGTAAACGTCTGATTTTTGTGTTAGATAACCGGTATGGTAGTAGTCTGGATCAATATATCCAAGCGTGCCACAAACATTTGAGATAAGAAATGTGGACTCCATACTTGCAGGGCCTATTTTGGACAATCCAAAATCAGCAATTTTGGCTTTCAAGTTTTCATCCAAAAGAATGTTGGAACTCTTGATGTCACGGTGAAGAATTCTATGATGAGGTTCAACGTCGTCATGAAGATACTGTAATCCACGAGCAGCATCTAGGCAAATATGAAGTCATTGGATCCAGGTTAGATCTGCACGCTTTAAATGTGTGTCGAGACTGCCATTGCTTTCATACTTATAAACAAGCATCTTCTCTTCACCTTCATCACAAAATCCAAGAAGTGAGACAATGTTTTCATGTTTATAAACCGAAAGTAAAGCAATCTCTGTTCTAAATTCATGATCTCCTTGACCTTGCCGAGGATCCAACATCTTTACGGCGATTTTTCCATACTTCACAGATTCGCCTTTGAAGACTTTCCCGAATCCACCCTTTGCAAGGAGATTCTCATACGAAAAATTGTCTGTTGCATCCGATAGTTCTTGAAAAGGAATCTGCTAGTGATCCACTTCTCGATTGGTAGACATTGCTTTTATCTAAATATGATTTAAATCTGGAACAAAAAAAAATGCTTATAGCAATTGAAAGCTTAAAAGGAGATGATGATGATGATGATGATTGATGATGGTTTTGAAGCTGAAGAACAATGATATATTTTATTAGCTTAATAAATACGGAGTAGTCAACAAGGCTTTATTTTATATTTAATGTTTATATTAATATAAACTTGAAAGCGTTTTGTTCTAGATTAGATCTGTTTAAAGCTTACCTTGGATCAATGTTATTATTATTATTTGATAATATATTATACACTACAGCTCTGTAACATAAATGACACGATTAAGATAACGATAGCTCAGTTAATATACATGTACTATATTCTACACTATAGCTTAGTAAATACAAATCTTTTCAAAATATTTTCTTTCAATAAACAAAAACAATAAAATACATGTACAAAAATATTATAAAAAAAGGAGGTTAACAAAAAGTTGAATTTTAAGGAGGGAGGATTAAGAAATAACCCTCTAGTGACTGTTATTACATATTAACTACTAAACCAGTAAACCTATTGATAGTTAAGACTCCTACCAAATTAAATCGTAACAAGCATGAATTACAGGATCCGAATCCTGCCCGCCTTTGATTATCTTTCAATGAACATTTTGGCCAGGACCTTATAAATCACCAAAACCATAGCATGCTCATAAAATCGACGGAAATTAATACGAAGCTGCTGATGAGGGTTAATTTGTGGCGGAGCATATTGCAATATAAAGCAACAGCTTCACTAAACGGTCCGTACCAAATATAACAGTTTATTCATTAAACAACTTGTAGCGAATATAATTAATTTGCCGTCTAACACGATTTAAAGGTTGTCCGTTACTTTTACGCAGCTAGAAAACGTACATGTTTACAAAGTAAATATAGAAAAGAACAACAGTAACAGCAATGAGAGTTTTCGTCTAGATTTTTTTATAATAGGAATAGAAATAAGGGGGGTGGGTAAATGGTTTCTAGGAGAGAAAATTAATGACTTTGGTTTTTAGGTGATTTATATTTGAAATGACGGATCCTAAAAGTTGTAAATGTGTTGTCAGATCTGTCTAATAACATGGAAGTTTCTTTAGAGTTTCGCTGTTTCAAATGACGGACTTCGTTTGAATATTTTATGATCTACCATTTGATATGACAAATTTTGAATAATACTAGACAGACAAGTACATCTTTGATTTAATGTAACAACTTTTTTCGCGAGATCTGTCATCTCAAATAACAGATCCTAAAATATTCATACTAGCATGGCCGGCTCAACCCTTTTGAAGGCCCAAAACAAAATGAGAATTTGAGGCCATTTTGAATTGTATTGTTACAAAGCAATTCAAACAACTTACCACGAATATGTTTGTCTTTTCAAATAACTTAAGCGTGATTTTTATCATTTAGTATGTTTTTGGTCCAACTTTGGTCTAGCTTTAATCATTTAGTATGTTTTTGGTCTTACAAGTTATAATCACTAGCTTAGTCTAGTGGCAAAGTTGTATGACATACAAACAAATGATTGTGGGTTTTGGTCTCACTTGAGACATGGGTAAAAGCCTGAAAGGTGGAAAAAATTTGGTCTAAATTGGAGGTCGTATTCAAGTGGAGGTCTAAAGCCGTAGCTTGATTTTAACCCACCCCCTAGAGACGGGCCTGCAAACTAGTTACACCACTTGAAATGATAGAACACTGGTGAAATTTTGTTGTCACAAAATAAGAGCTAAAAACATATCGATTACCTAGAAACACAAAAAAAAATCTTCCTCCTAAAAGCCATTTTCCTCTCACATTTCCTCCCATTTTTTACACACAAAAAAAATAAAAAAACGTTGCATATGTGCTACAAATTACAAAGTGTATTCAGCAATGGAATCATCTCCATGTTCATCAGAGGCTGTATTCCCAAACATACATATTGGACATATCACAAACATCTAAATAACTTGATACCAAAAGCATCACCACATGACTCCAGCCCCCTCAAATAGGTAACCGATTGAAAATCTCTCTCTTAACTCCATCATCACCTATTTTGAACTTTTTAAGAATTTCAGCAACTGGGATATCTTCAATTCTGTTTAAGATACTCATCCACTCACCCATGTTTTTGCCACCTAGAAAAAAGCCTAAACGTATAAGTGCTAATGGATGCCCGCCAAATTTAGAAACCATTTTTAGTGAAACCTTCTCAAAACCTTGTACAGGTTTACGTTTCCCGAATGCATGCTTACTGAAGAGTTCAATAGCCTCTATATCATTTAACATCCTCACATTATGTGTGATAGCACCGTGAGCGTTCACCAGATCTTGGTTTCTAGTAGTGAATATTATCCGACTCCCGTTACCAAACCAAGTGTTTGATCCAACTAGCATCTTTAGGTGGTAAATATGGTCTACATCATCAAGGACAATAAGAACATTGTTTTTGCATAATTCGTACTTCATCATCTCTTGTCCTTGTTCAAGGTCCATTTCGTCCCTTTCTACTTAAAGAACCTTTGTGAGAATTTCTTCTTGTAACATTTTCAAGCCATACATTCTTGATCTGACTCTTACATTTTTGACGAAGCAGCACCCTTCGAACTCAAGACATATTTCATCATAAATAGAAGTTGCGATAGTAGACTTACCACTACCCCACATCCCACATATTCCAACCACATGAACACCTCCTGACCCAACATTTAGAAGAGATTTCAACTCTTGCACGCGGGTCTGTAAGCCAGTTTGGAATGTGTCCGCATTTGCAACACTTGCTTCGAAACGTTGCATCACCCTAAGCAATTTATATGAAATGTCGTTACATATTCTTTTGATGAGTCTTTCATTCCTGCATATTGCATAAATGGGATAATTAGCCCATATCCTGCCATGAAGTACTTAATTACATACATTTCAATGCTTCACTATCACTCAAATGTGTGAAGTACTTAATTACATATTCTTTTGTGAGCTTTGTTACCCAGAAATTAAATTAAACTTTTATTAATTATAAACTAGAAACTAAGACCCTTTAAATAGCCTCACATGACCTAAATTTATTATGACTTAAATTCCTACTAATTACTATTAACAAACTACTAAAAGAAAAACGTATCAAACCTATATTTATCCTTAACTCATATAAGATAAACTTAAATAATAAAACCAACTAATTAATTCTACCTATTCTAATAAAGTAAAATAACTGTAGACACTTATCATCTTTTGGTTAATTCTGATAATTTTTTTCCACCAAAACTAGATTTTAATTGGCCTTAATATATGCAATAAATCAATAATTATCCACTTTTCATTTACACTCTATTTATATTATATATATACATTTTTACAAAATAAATATTAACATATTAGTTTAATATATATTCCGAAATACTTAATGAAATCCAAAAATAAACAACAAACCATGTTCCTTAGAAATTTAAAAGAATATAATTTTAAATATTATCATTAGCATATTGTACTATGCGTATTGTAAAAGATTGTAAAGAAAAACAAAATTTGAATATGCTTTCGTTTTACAAAGTAAATTTTTAATCATTAAATTATATATATGTGCTTAAAAGTCAATTCATTTTTTTAAAATCAATCAATTTATCTTTTATTATTATTATTATTGTAAATTGTCATATAAATTTATAATTTAGAAATAATGCTTTATATCTATTCATTTATTTTTTCAGTTAATTTAGTAACTATATATACGTTAAAATGTAATTATAGTGTATACCAAGAGTCTCGATAAGTGTGCGTGAGCGGAAGTGCTGCCGAAATTACTAGGTGTTTATAAGCCAATCAAGGTAGGGGTTCTGCTCGAGTAAAATATTATTATAATATTAAATAGGCATAGACCCTAGTCGAGAGTTTAATCGATACTTTGAAGATATAAACAAAGAAAATATAAATAAAAGATATTGAAATAAAAGTAATTATTTGTTATTAATATTATTTGAGTTTCTTAAATAATAACTAAAGAAATAAAGTATATGTTTCTTCTAGAAGAATAAACGTAGTGTTTAGAATATATAAATGATCGAACCAGAGGTTCGGACATATTTAATAAAGAAAATATATTTTGAATTAAAGGTTCGAAAAGAAAATATAATCTAGGTAAAGATTATACAAAAAGGACTAAAGGTCTAAAGCTAGATTATTGATCTAGTAATAACACATGGTTATACTCGTACTATAGGTCCGAGATAACAAGAAAGATAAACTCGATCAGTGAAGTGAAGCTGATCATTCAAAAAGGTGAATACGCCCCAAACTTTTATAACTAAGTTTAATCACGTCAAATTGAATTGATTACATGAGATTACGTATCTTTAAAATGTTATGAAGAAAAGTAATCGTTGTCCCTCAGGCTGTCGTATACGTTTGTCTGGATCCTTTCATATATGGTTAGACGATGGGCATACCGTGCCACACCTGGTTATGCCTCCGTCACGACGGGCCGGACCTAAGTTATATCCGAGAGAGGGTAATCATATGTATACTGATGGTAGCTAAGTAACCTCGAATGTTGCGGTGTTTGCTGAGCGGTTTCGAGTTGAGCTTAAGTTTGTACTTGTGTTTTAAGTTTTTAACTTATTATTACTAAGCCACGATGGGTCGAGACCTAAGTTATGTCTCGAGAGGTAATTAAGTAAGTAAAGTATTTTGCGTTAGCTTATTCACCAGTATGTGTTCCTGACGTATTTTAAAACTATTTTATAGGTAATGAAGATTAGAAGCTTGGGAAAACGAAGTGGCCATTAGACGTTCTGATGGCTCCGATAATTTTGTTAATGTTAAATATGAAATGGTGGTTTTTTATATACAATGAATCTTTTATAAACATTAAACGGGTATTTTATAATCTCATATTTTGATATGTAAATATTAATATTTTATCCACGCTTAATATTTTAAGGGATTTTTTATATGGTCACAAATCTTTCTCACACTTCTTATTTTTGTCTCCCTTTGTATTTTAACTTTGCCCTCCATTATATAACATCAAGAAGTACAAAACTTGACGACCAACTCAATTATTCAAGTATTTCATAAAATAATCACCATGTACTTATAATTTCCTAAAGTAAATCAATATTGCAAAAACAAATTATCATGTCAAATTAGAGTATCAGTAACACTAGAACTCCATAAACCGTCACATCACTTACATTATAAACTTTTTTAAAAACCTTAACTTTCTTCCACAATACCAAATCTCCACAAACTCCATTAAAAAGTATTATACTTGTATATGTAGGTCTTTCTGCACAAACCTAAGTCAGCGGACTTGGCCCCAACATGCCCAGCCCTGCCTCCCCGTCATCCTTTCTACAAACCACCCACATCATCAACGATGTGGGTGCCCTAAGTAATATTTTTTATTAATAAATTATTTATAGGCATTTGAATAAGTGAAAGAAGTAAATTACCCGTCGACCATGGCCCGAGAGTGCCTTTCAGAAAGGTCAGCTGCCTTCTTAAGTGCTTGTCTCCAAGATTCAATTTTGTTGTTGTTGTTGTACAACTCATGCATGGTAAACGCTTCTCCATAATGCCCAGTTTGTGATCTCACTTCTGAGGGTTCCACGTCATAAAATACAGGGATAATGATTTGCCCTCTCTCGTGCCTATGTTTCATAATAATTGCAAGTTCTTCCAAGCACCAAGAAGAACTAGCGTAATTTCGTGAAAATAGTATAATGATAATATGTGATTCTTCAATTGCCTTAAGGATGGATTGGCCAGCTCGGGCACCTGTGTCGTCATCTATGAAAGTGACGACTTCTTTACGTAAAAGAGCATTGTAGAGATGTTCTACAAATTTATTGCCTATATCCGCTTCTCTGTAACTAATAAAGACATCATAGTTCCAAGACTGAGAAGGAGGGTCATGACTGGATTGAGAAGAGGATGCCAATAACCTATTGAGTTTTTTTTTTTTTTTGAAATTAGTTAGCTAGTGTAAAATAACTAAGTCCATGTAAGATTGTGGTTAATATGGGAAGAATACACTTAATTATCATAAAACGACCATCCACAAAACAGTTGAACCATCATTTAAAAAAGTCAGACTTTGAAAATTATTGGTCTCAAACGCCATTTGAACAATATCTTAATGGTCGTTCCAATCATAGGTGGCACAGGGGAATCTCTAGAGGGTTTCCAAGATACCCCTCAACTTAAAAAAATATATATTATTTATAGTTAAGAAATAATTGTATAGTAAAAAAAATAAGCATGTCATGAGTCTCACCAAACCTAGTAGCTTTTAAATCGGGTTATAGCATCTCATTTATTTGTGATAATCTTTCATCATCAAACTCTAAGTATATTATTAACTTCATTACAATAAATATAATTAAGATCCAAAAATAAATATAAAGATTTAAAACGAATAATATAAAACAAACATATATGTGTGAGAGAGAACCCTGCAAACCCAAATCCATCCATGGTTTAAAGGGTTGATTGGTTATAAATTAATAAATACTCAATTTAATATAAAAATTAGAGATAAATATGATTGTCCGCCCATATTAAGAATCACTTTAAGAATCAGTGGTGCAAACTGCGTCCGTCCATATTACACATGGACAAATCATATTTATCTCTAAAAATTACGTATGAATGGAAACTGAAATAGATCATTAATTTTAGAAAATACCTTGATTGTCCTCGGAGATGAGCAGCAAAGTGATCACCATCAACCGAACCACTCGATACCTATCAGTCATGCATCCAAAAACTTTTGTTAGGGAAAAAAATACACGAACTATAACATTATTATTTATAACACATTAACTTTTAAATTATTTAAAAGTCAATTCAAACTCTTTTAAATCCATAAATAAATTAAAACTTCAAGTTAATAGTTGAAATGCTTTAAAATTATAAAAAGTCTATATTGACGTTCCTCTCTTTTATGTGTTGCCTCTCCTTTAACCTTCTATAAAAAGTCTTTTGGTCTAACCTGATGTAAACGAGTGGAGTTGAACTTGAACTTCGTTCGTTTTGAGTTCTATATCTAAAACGCCCAATTTTCTAAAATGGGTGGTTTAGCATGTTAAGTTATAATTATGGTAATTAGTTTTTTTGGCATAGTAAATATGGTTTAATCTATAAATAGATCACTACCAAGTATGTTATATACCTAATTATAATACATCGGGTTTTTATCTTAAATTGTGTGTGTTCTTATATTTGTTTCGTTTATATTGTGTCAACCTTTGAAAATTGGGATTGGTTCTTAAGAAAAATTTTAAGCTTGAGCTCGACTCATTTATTATTAAATTAATTATTTTATCATATTTGTGTATAACTATAATTTATATCTATGTTACAATATGAATTATTTAGCTATTTTTATAAGGATATGTATATTTAATTTTTTAATGTAACATATATTTAACAAAAAGAAATTATTTGTAAAAAGAATAGGCTTGTATAAGCTTGATCTAGCTTTTAATGAACTGATCTTAATAGTGGATAAACTCCTTTACACGAGTCAAAACAAAAGCATCCCCGTGATTATGCATATAGATTTTTATAATTTGCATTTGTTGATAATAATCTGTGAAAAAAGAGGATCAAGTGAAAAAAACTAAGTCCCGGAATTGATGACCAAGTGACAAAAATAAAGTCTCTTAAAAAGTCAAGGTCTTGGGTTCGACTCTCCGTAATTTAAAAATAAAATTGCCTTAAAAAATAAGAAAAAGGTGAAGTTGTAAATAATTCAAACAAAAGGTAACTAATAGAGGCTTTAACATAATAATAATAATAATAATAATAATAATAATAATAATGTAAACCCCCTCCTATCCACTATATTCTGTGAGTGAAGTTTATATAATACAGAAAGTGGTTTAATATTTTGTGAGTACGGAGATAAAATGAAGTGATTTTTTTTTATATTTAAAAAGTTACTGCAACACTCTATATTTTTTTTAATATTTTTTGAAAGTTCTGATTGTAGGAGTGAGAAAATATAATAATAAAGGTATAAAAAATATTATTTAATTAAAAATGAGAGATAAAATGTAGTAATTGGTAATGTAATTTTGGATTTGGAGATATGAGAAAGAATAAGAATGCTCTTACTAGTTGGTTATCTAGAGCTTTTTCCAATTGCTCCAAGACCTCCTTTATTGTTGGACGTTCATTTCCGCTCATCAAACATTGGTAAGCAATGCTTGAAAACGTAAGAAAGGAAGCTTTGTTAATCTGTTTATGTAGATCGGCATAAATGATCTCATCCAATGTTTTCCTTCCCCAATGTATTTTAACCAAAGTAGTTAAATATCCACGCTTATCGTTGTACTTTGTAACACGTGTTAGCCTTCCACACATAACTTCGAACAGTACAACCCCAAAAGAGTAAACGTCAGATTTTTGTGTAAGATGGCCAGTATGCAAGTAGTCTGGATCAATATATCCAATTGTGCTGCAAGCACCGGAGATAAGAAAGGTAGACTGCATATTCGCATTACCCATTTTGGACAACCCAAAATCAGAGATTTTAGCTTTCCATTTCTCATCCAAAAGAATATTCGAGCTCTTAACGTCACCGTGGAGAATTCTACGTTGAGGTTCAACATCATCATGAAGATACTGCAATCCACGGGCAACATCTATGCAAATTTGAAGCCTTTGGATCCAAGTTAGATCTGGACTGTCTAAATGCTGGTCAAGACTGTCTTTGCTTTCGTACTTATAAACAAGTATCTTCTGCCCATCTTCATCGCAAAACCCAAGAAGTGAGACAATGTTTTCATGCTTATAAACGGACAGTAAAACGACCTCACTTTTAAATTCAAGGTCTCTTTGGCCCCCAAACCCTGGCCAAAGATAGAACATCTTTATGGCGATTTTGCCATGTTTTTCAGATACGCCATTATAGACCTTCCCGAACCCACCCTTCGCAATGAGATTCTCTTTGGAAAATCCGTTAGTTGCATTAGATAATTCTTGGAGAGGAATATGCAAGTGATTCACATCTTCAATGGAAGACATGACCTTTGAATCAAATATGATATAAATTTAGAACAAATAAAAGAGGAAATGAAGAGAGAGATCACTCTTTCTTAATATGGGGTGAGGTAGAATAAATTAAATGAACGGGTTTTATATAGATATAAATCATAAATTCATATCAAACATTTATATCATATAACCCTTACATGTTTTGGAATATACTATATTAGTCTATTTTACAATGTTATTTCATAAAACTTAAACTAACAAGACAAAGACAATCTGGTTGTATGATGAATATTGATTGGTTCAAATGCTTTCCACACTGTATAGGGCCCTGGCTTTTAATGACAGACGAATCGTCGTAGACCTTTGATGGTGACTTCGGTCGGAAAACATGCATGGCATTTGTAACATTACAAACTTGTTACTGACAAAATTTACCAAGACATCACTCAACACAAAATATCAATGACGGATTACCAGAAGGTTGACGTTGACACAAATGAGAGTTTTAAGACCACCTTTTGAGAACCGACCTACGTTCCAAGCTTTCTTTGGTATACGATGGTTGATTTTAATTCCGAGACCCCCAATTCTTGAAAAACCAGTTACAACCAGACAAACAAGTTCGTGTAATACGTACATGTGAAAAAAAAAGGTTTGGGGAGACGAAGGGTACTAGAAGTGTTTATAATTACCGAATGAAGTGTTCATTTATAAACAGTTGACGTTTGATTTACAATTATAGCAAGTTTATGTTATAGAAGAGTAAATTTACAAGAGTAGCCATGCATGGTAAAAAGGATGAAAATTCCTTTATTAACAATTCACATATGAAAAAACGACAAAAAAGCATCCAGTCCTCTAGTATATCTTGCATCCGTAGTATTTTTGTCCGCTTAATTTCTCTTTTATATAAAAAAAAAAGATTAGAATCATGGGTTATTAATTGGTAGGATCCTAGAGAATCCGAAACCTTTTATAATGATATTGAAGAAAAGAGTTACAAAAATTCATAGAACTAGATGAACTCCTTCTCATAAAAATGATCAAGGTATACTAGTCATGAAGATTAAAAAAAAGGTTTATTTTTCTAGCAAAATTAAAAGTTCTATAGTTTTAAGTCAAGATTGGAGGCTCATTGATTAACTCTATATGTTTTAGAGACCCAACATATTTATAAGGACATCAGTTTACCAAGACTTTTATCTAATTATTGAAGTGGAAAGGAAGTTATAATGTCAACCAATTACTTTGAAAATGCCAAATTGTATGCATGTGAATACCAAAACTTCTTGGTCTTTGCTGTATAAACTTCTTGGTCTTTGCTGTATATATACTTTGCTATGGGAATATGACAATGAAGCAAAGACCAAGAAGTTTTAAAAAGTTGTGGTCCAAGGTTTTGTTATAATTTTCTATGGTTGCACATCAGCAAGTAGCAACAGCCTACACAGACAGCTGCATTCTAATTAGAATTGATTGTAACGTTGAACGACCATTCATCACTTCCACACGAACCCTCGCTTCCCTTGGGCAGGTCCATTACTCTATCCGATGATCCTCATTTCCAGTTTACAACACTTAGTTATCCCCTTGATCGGTGTCGTGAGACTCCACATCGTACCATCGAACTTCCCAGCTTCGAAAAACCACATCAAACTAGCTCCTTCGACAAACCAAATTCGAACACCATCTTTCTGTGGGTTCTTCAACCAGATGAGCGGAGCTCGCAACCTTTTGCGGCTTCATATGTAAACTCTTAATTACTTTTAATGCTTATCTATAAAGAGGCGTATATTTGAAGTAAAATACGTATAAAAATATCATCTAAAAAAATGGCTACCGCATTACCATTCAAACTTATTCAACATGGATATTCCAAACAATAACAAATATTTTCATGCGGATCTGCATACAAGAACAAGCTCAAGCTAAACGTCAGAACTTTACAAGGTGAAACTAAACAGGGTCACAAAAATTAAATACATCACAACATACATTTTATAAAAAGCACAAAACTTGGAATATACCCAACAGAAACTTTGCAGCTGCGTGTGCGAATCTTGGAGCCCCTCGGATTTGAGTCATAACCGGGTCCTCGTTTAATTCAAGAGCTTTAGTGAGCCGGGTCAGGCATACAAGAATAATGTGGCGTCCTAGGGTCGGTGATATACATATTTTGTTCTTGGATCAACAATAAGCCCTTTTCCTCCGTTTACTTCCAAATCATGCCTACATATTTTTTTTTTTAAATGGAGCGAATGTATTTAAGTGTTTTGACTTAAGAAATTCATTATTTTTTAAAGAAAATGATTTTGAATGAGAGACGGTTTAAGACTCAACTGGAACACGAAGTCCGGGATGGTTAGTTGCTCACGAGGTACATATTTGAAAAGCTGAAGAAGTCGGTCAACGTATACAGCCTTTTTCCATACCTGTTACAATATAAATTTAGATACGCTGAAAACATACCGATAGTCAAAAGATCTCCCTATTCTACGAACACGTTTATATAATTATTTCAAACGTTACGATTTTTTAAAGATGCAAGGAATATGAAATTTCAAGAATGTTTGTACATATTACATACCATGCCATCCACTAATAGTTGCAATGCGAGTATGGCAGCCTTCAGTCCAAAGGTCGGGTGGAGAATGTATATTGCCTGCGTGTATGGTAAATAAATGTGTATGTAAATCAAACAATTACAAACTGATTTAACAATCTTAAGAGATAACTTAGAAACAATATTTCTTTATATATTATTTGCTTACATGAAGATTCCGCTGGCTTTTCCTACCAAGTATTTGCTGCAATCTTCTCATAAATCCTAGATCCGGCTGCCTATTAGATCCATAAAGTAAAATTTACAATGTTATTTCATAAGCTATATTATCCACTGTATTGTATGAATAAATTATTTAAGAAATGGTTAATAAGAACTCACACTTGTAAAGATGCAGCAGAGTGAAAGTACACAATACTATAAGGTTTCTGGATTAAGGGCTCAAACTCCTGAAATTATCAATTTCAAGCGATGACTAACTATTGACGATGGTCAGACTCCTAAAAAGTTAAAACACTTGTAGAATGTCTACTAAGAAGCGTTTTTACCTTTACTAAATAGAGAACAAATCTTTCAAGGTCAAGACACCGAAGGAGAAAATGTGCTCCAACTAAGACCATTACCGGACGACCTTCACTATCTACTCCTCCCCGATACCTAAATCATAAGTACACCATGTAAGCACTCAAACTTTGTAATTCAACGAACCTAACTTTGTAATTCAGAAAACAGAAACACAAGGGCTGTTAGTACTTACAGAATCTTCATTTCTGCAATTTCAGAAAGATTAAGGGAATTTGCTTTGGCCAGGTATCTAGAATGGAGTGAGTATTCCTCAGAAGCAGAAAGTGGTGGCCCCCCGAGATCACCAAACCCTAGCATTTTAGCAAAGTTGAACCCGTTCTGGGCTCGAGCGGTTCTTTCCCATTGTTCCTGGCGCCTTTGATCAGGATCTTTAATAATAGACATAAAAGCAGGATCTAAATATGATTCTAAATATGAGGAGTTCCTGTCATCATCATAAATCTAAAAATCAGAACACAGATTATATATTATTATTCTTTATTTATGGCCACTTTATTACTTCCTGCATAAAGTGGAACCCACAAAAATAGAGTTTCACAGGTTACTAACCGTCTAGCCAATCCTTGATCACCAACAGGAACATCTAATGATGCTCGGGGAATTTTAGGAGTTGTTTTTTTTACATTTGGTAACGGTTTAATTCTGATTTTTCTTTCGTCTATAACTGTTTCTCCATTTTCATCTCCAACATCAGCAGGAAGCTTAGAAACGGCAATCTCTTCCTCCTTTTTATCACGGGGAAAATAGAGTGGAAGCAGTCTACATTAGCAAATCAAATATAAGTACACGTATTTGCATACCGTCTGAATACAATATTCATTTATACCAATCTGGGCCAAATAAACGTGTCAAATGACGAAAATATTCTTAATTTTATGAAAAGACAAATATACATCCCATTCATATATAGTTGATGCATTAAAAAGACTCAGGTGACTTTCAACCCATTTGACATGTTCCCCGTTTCACTATAGTTTTTATTCGACCCATTTACAGATATAACTCAACCCAAAACAACCCATTTATAAGTAAACGGGTCGAAATTGCCACCTGTACTTCATAAAGAAAAAACACATCGACCGGCTAACCTCTTATATATTTCAGTATCATTTGCTGTTGTTAAGCAAAACACTACAGCTGTAATTCTATCCTTTTGTTTCTCAAGAAATCGGCGCACAGTTCCTGATAAAAGTAGGCATTGGTAAACATAAAGTATCAATCGAGTACAAGTAAGCAAAGATACAAAAAAAACATGTATAAATAATACAAGTACATTTTTATCTGCATGTTCCTTAAAAGCTACTTACTTATTGCCACGTGAGCTGCTGGTTCCCTTGGGTAATTTTTTGCCTCTGTGTATATGCAGCCCATTGCAATGCTGCATTAAAAGACTTCAGTAAACAGTAAGCTCAATATTACCAAATATGCAGCACGGTATGTGAAACTGGATCAAAATAAAACGATTGTATTTGTATAAATAACCTTTGAAGCCCGTTCTCTATCAGGAGTTCTAAACACGAACGATAACAGTGACTCAAAGCATTTTCTGCTGCGGTATGATATTTTACAGCATACTTGGGGCCCACTGTATGTATAACTCTCCTGTTAGAAGATACATTAACATATTATTTGATGTTTTAGTGAATTTGGAATTAAAGAAACAACAATTTGACATAACAACCAACAACTCACCTTGCAGGAAGATCGTATGCATTAGTAACTTTTGCCATCCCTGTTCTGCAACCACCCTGTGAGCCAAAAGAATGCATGTTTTGAATAATCAGAAATATGTCATAAATTAAATAATACCTCTTTTCATTTAATATATAACAATAAATATAAGACTGTGTTACCAATGTTGCACATTCTTCAGCAAGACCAGGCCCAGCAGCAGCATGCAAACCGGGACTGCAATGAGCTTCATCCAAGTTCTGTAATTAATAAAACAGATTTCAGTATAGCCATCTATGCAGTTAATGCGGAAAATATCGCATATCCGTCAAGAACCAATATTTGAGATATCGGTTATCGCGGTGGGATATCGGGAATTTTAATATCATGCAGAATTAGTATATATAGCAATTTAACACTAACAATTCAGTATACTCGCCTACCATTAACAAATTAACCTTTAGCAACTTGCAAAACATTAACAATTGTAGCAAGTAAGAACCGATTAAGACTTAAACACGAACATTAAACAATAAAAATTGACAATTAAGACTTAAAAAACTGATACTGGGAAAATCAGTGATATATAGGTCAAATATCGGTTTAATATTGGTCAACTATCGGTCAATATCACCGATAATATCGGTATTGATATTCTGCTAGAGGTCCGATAACGCTGTAGCACGGTATCGACAGCATAGCTGTTTGATAGGAAGTTCGTTTATGTTTGATTATGTTCACTTGTTTTTGTTTATGTTGTTTGTGTTCGTGAAACATCCATTTAGAATACTTAACAAACATAAACAAACACGAACACATTCATTTTCTTAACGAACGAACATAAATAATAAAATTCGTCCGTTTCTTCGGTTAAAGTTACACGAACAAGCCTCTTTCGTGTTCGTCTGGTTCGTTTAAAGGCCCACACAAAACCAATAATAAGACATGAAAATTAGCTCATAATTTACTTATTTACTGTAATAATGTGCATATATGACCCAAAAATACATATTAAACACAAGATAATCACAAGAATCAACTGCTCACCTCATTTGTAGAGTTAACAACCGCATCCACCTCGAGATTCCACGGATTCCCTCTCCAAAGATATATCTTAGAATTAACTTCATGATCAACAGGAAACCTAGAAACTTTTCCACTACTATCCGCCCCAGAAGACGAGGCTAAAGGATCAGGAAAATTAATGTTTGGAAAATTAGGATCTTCAATTTCATAAGAATATCTGAAATCTCCATCACTCCATCTAGGAACTTGATCAAGAGTCACTACAGCATCACCACTATCAGTCGGCTGCCCACCATGTGTTGCGGTTGCCGCCATATGCCGGTACATCTGTTTCTAATCAAGTCTCCACCTCCCTCCTATGTCCACAAACAAGAATCACAACAACAACTGTTATTATTATTATTATTATTACAATTATAATTATTATAGTTATTATTATTATTATTCCATCAATCTTTCAAACTAGAGTGTTCAGAAATCAAATCGAAATCAAAGAATTCAAATTCGATTCAAATCAAATTCATCTTCATATGTAAAGATTCGAATTTGATTTTGAATATTCGAATGTGATTCGATTCGAACTCGATTACTTAAACGAGTTTCAAAGCGAATACAAACTTATGATTTTTAATTCAATTCGAAAGTCGAATTCAATTTATGCATTTTATGTTTATTATACATATACATATTAACAAAAATAAAAATTACAAAACTATTGTAAGTTACAAAAACTAAAAACTGGAAGCTCATCATTTTGGTTATTAATTCATAACACTTTTGTTAGTTGCTAGTTTGCTACAAAAATGTAACCGGACGTCACCACTTTGAATATAAACATGTATTTCTTGTCATTAATAAACTAAAGTTTGCAGTGATTTTGAAACTAAGGGGGTGTTTGGCCTAGCTTTTTGAACCAAGCTTTTAGCTTTTTTTTTACAAAATAAGCTTAATTTGGTGTTTGGCTTAGCTTTTTAAGTTTATGCTTATTAGCTTATATAAGCTCATTTGAAGAAGCTTATATGAAGATGGTTTTTAGCTTATTTGATAGAAGCTTATTTGTTTAAGGGTGTAAATTACTCATTTGTCCTCAAATGGTGGTGGATTAGTAATTATTACTCTTAACAAATTAAAGAATGTTGGATTTAACAACTTATTAGGCACATAATTAACTTATAGAATATAAGCTAATCCAAACACTTAAAAAGAGCTTATCAAATAAGAGAAAAAAATCTATAAGCTAATTTATATATAAGCATAAGCTTAAAAATAAAAGCTAGGCCAAACACCCCCTAAAATTAAAGCATCTCATTTCGCTTCAACCGAATTCGAATCAAATCCATCCGAATTTCAAACTCGAATCGTAACGAAACAATTCAAACATTCGAAACTCGGCTCGTTGAACACACCTACTCACAGAAGTTCAAATCACAGTAAACTAAATAAACTATTAAGCACCTAAACTAAAGCTAGGGCAAATTTGGGGAAAACCTAGGCATATGAACGAATTAAACAATTACATCATAATTAATCAATTAACCGCGAAACTGTAAACAATATCAACACAGAATCATCATCCGGTGGTTAATTTGATAGCATATGAATTGAGATTTGGATAATTTAGGGGAAATTGACGGAACGAGACAAAATTAACGCGTCGTGTTATGATCTTATTATATGAATGAAGAAATTAGGTATTGAGATAATAATAATAATAATAATAATAATAATAATAATAATAATAATAATAATAATAATTTGAGATTGATAGATAGATAGATAGATACATGCATACCTGGTAATCGGTGAGAGATTTGGGGAGAGAGAGAGAGAGAGAGAGAGAGAAATTGAGAATTATTATTATTATTATTATTATTATTATTATTATTATTATTATTATTGGTATTGGCTTTGGCTGGACCTGATGATGATACAGAACAGCTTGTTTGTGGGATATTACGTGAAACTACTATTATTATTTTTGTTATTGTTATTATAATTTTGTAAAAAGTTATAACAAGATAAGTCGATTTCATTTTGTGTGTATTATTTATGATGTCAGAATGACCCTCTCGTTTGGATAATTAAAATTAGGGTGGGCACAAACAAAAAAACCGAACCACAACCGATAAAACTAAAAAACCGAATCGAAAAACCCAACCCGAATTAGAAATCGACGGTTCAGTTTTGAACTTTGACAAAAACCGAAATATTGGTTTTGGTTCGGTTTGTATTTTGTTAAGAACCAAAAAAACCGAATCGAAACGAAATAACCAAAAAAACTGAAATAATCATAATATGTTAACCGTAATCATTAAAACAAAATCTTCGACCATTTATTTAGTTTTA